>NW_026268591.1:7631-9473 GCF_000697945.3 Frankliniella occidentalis | reverse complement strand
TTTTTTAACATAATTTTTATAAAGGCATTTTATTGCATAGTTTCTAAAATTCTCTGCTAAAAATTTCATGGTTAACTAATTTTATCGAAATTCTGCAATAAATGCACCGAAGCTGAAGCCTTGGCTCGCCCCGCGCGGCCTGGGTCTCGCCACGGCGGCGCCCCGCGGGGTAGGCAGCCCAACTGACGCCGCGCGGCGCACGCTGCCGCGCTCTCTGTTGCAGGGCGTCTGGATGGGGCTCGTGACGGGGTCGGGCTGCCTGTCGCGCTGCATGGGCCCCGTGTTCGTCACGTACGTGTACACGCACCTCGGCACGACGTGGACGTTCGGCATCACGACGGCCATCATGGTGGTGTCCATGGTGTGGCTGCTCATCTTCCAGGGCCGGCTCATCGTGCCGGAGGAGGTCGAGGAGCGGCAGCGGCAGCAGCTCAACGGCAAGGGCCCGCCGGACCCCGAGCGGCCGGGGGACGAGGAGGACGACGAGGTCCCCGCGCTCGTCAACCCGGAGGCGGTCCAGCTGCAAGAGATGAAGACTGAAAAGGGTTGAGGTGGCCTATCATCGGGAACTGCGGGTGTCCGAGTCGGGGCGTCGCAGCGGGGGCGGCGACCACGACCGAACAAAAACAAAAACAAACCTTTGTGAATTTTTCAAGACTGATTATTCGACCACCCAGGGGTTGCCATCCGTAACCAAACAACAGGCAACAACAGGTGGCCAGAGAGCAACCAAACGTTGAAACTACGCCTCTATTGCCATCACCTGCCGCTCCCAGAACACACGACGCTGATTCGTCACAATAGAGTTGTTGCAATTACAATTGCAGCCGCCCCGTGCAGTCACGCGCTGATAACGAGCTGATAACGAACGGCGGCCCGAGGTCAGCCGGGGTGTGCGCGCTTTTGCTGGACTATCGGACACAACGGGACCAAAGAGGAACGGAGCAGGCAATGGCGGCGCGGCGGGGAAGTGCCGTGATGAGTGAAGTGCACGCCGTGTGTGTGTGTGTGTGTGTGTGTGTGTGTGTGTGTGTGCGCGCGCGCGTCTATGTCTGCGAGTGTGTGTCATGACTGGTTTGAAAGACGAATGATGAGTAGTACCCGTACAACGCGCCCCCCCTCGCCCGCTCCTCCTTCCCCCCGCTTCCTTCTCTACCGCGGGCCCGCCGCCACGATGAATTAAAAGTAGCAACGAGTGGTAGTATAGAAACGCCCTCACACTCTGCCGACTTGATTGTGCCCTTCCCCCCCCCCTCTCCCCCCTTCCCTCCGCCAGTTCTGTTCCAATCCATCATGCCCCTCTGGAGCCTGGAGCGTGAGAAGGGCGTGACGGTGAGGAGGCAGAGGGGGGAGGGGCGGGGCGGACACAGAGAGAGACATGTAGGCCGCAGCCCGCCGATGGTGGTGGTTGGGCAGGGCAGGCCACACTACGTCGTCGCCGTGAACGCTTCGGTCGCTAAGGATCCGCGTCGCGTGTCTTCGTCCAGAGAGAGACGAACTGCGGCGGCGGCGGCGTGAGGCAGAAATTTGCGCGCTGCTCGTCGAAACGGACTTTTGTCGGGCAGAAATAAACAGCAGAGTGGAGGAGGAGGAGGAGGAGGAGGAGAGCGAGCGCGGGGAGCAAGGGTGGTGTTGGCGGAGGGAGGCGGGCGACAAATACGGCCAGCGGTTCATTTATTTTGGTCGGCCGCGACCCGACCCGCGGGACCCGCTCCGCTCCGCTCGCCGCTCGGTGCCGCCGCCGCCCCCGGCTGCGGCGAAGGCTGCGGCCGGGGGCGCCATATCGGTCCTCGATGAAACTGTTGTGCGGCCCACCGCGGACCGTCCCCGCCCCCGCCCCCG
>NW_026268591.1:4056-7581 GCF_000697945.3 Frankliniella occidentalis | reverse complement strand
TCCGTACGCTACGAACCCTAGTGATTTCCCCCTCGGCAGCAGCAGAGCGACGGAGGAGCGGCGGAGGCGGCAGGCCGCCGTGGCCAAACACAGATTACGGCGAGGCGACGGGTGAGCGGCAAGCAGAAATAATCTCTTCTTTACTACCCCCGGACCAATAACCGGTGGGCAGGAGGCGAGCAGCACGGACGGACCGGCGGCACCGCCGCGGCCCCGCGCGCGTGTTGTTGGGGCACCTCGCAGAAGAAACCGACAATTTACTGCATCGGTACGCAATCACTATTAAAAGTGGATGAAGAGTCTCGCGGAGCTGCGGTGCGGTGGGGCCCCAGTGGTGGAATCCGCTGACGTGCGCTATGGTCTCCTCCCTGACCATACTTCTTCATCCTGCGCGGGCCACAAAAACGCCACGTTATGTTGTTCCCGGCGGTGGTTGGTGCAGTCAGCAGCGCGTCTTCGCGGAGCGTCATCGCGGGCCCGGGGCATGCACGGGGCACTTTTATGGGATTGGCTCGGAAGTGGCAGTGAGGAGAGAGAGAGGGAGAGAGAGGGGGGGGGGGGGCTCTCCGCTCTCCAGGCGGCTCTCCTGGAGGCGATGCCGCCGCGGGGCAGGCGCGCCGAGAGCGGTAACGGTCCCGAGGACGGCAGCCTATACGCACGCACTGAACACTGAACACACATTCGTCGCCAAACGTCGGCTGCCGAGCAGTATTCAGTATACGAGGAAAGCAGTTGTGCCTTAATGTTATTCGACCGCAATTAGAAAGCGCCATCATGAAACACACCTTCCCTGACTAATAAAAAGCAAACCCGCCATCTTCATGGCTACCCTTTCACACAGAAAAATTATAAGCAATGGCAACCATCTTGGTTGGCTCAGGGAGCACCATCAAATACTGTTGAGACAACCATGACAACATGATGAAAATACTTTTGGTTCCGACAACCACAATAATGTTGCATCAACTGTATATTTTATGGTGCTCCCTGTATAAACCATACAATGGTCGCTACAGCTAGTAATTTTTCTGGGTGTACTACACTACAGCCAAATGTGGAGCCCAGCCTCGAGCCCAGCCCAAAGCATATAAGAGGCAGCGCTGGTGTCTAAAAGAGCAGGCACTTACACAGGGAGTGGAGGAGGACATTGCCTGTCAGAGTCAGACTGCACAGCAGGGCGGGGCCGGTAACGACCACCCGACAGCGCGACGTCTCTCCTGCCGCCTGCATTGACGCGCATGTCGCCCGGGCCGGGCCCGGGGGACGGGCCATTCTCCAGCGGCAAGTCCAGGACAGCAGTCTGTCATGCCGACAAGGCACGCCGTGCCATGCCTTGCTCCGCCGGCGCCGCCGCTGCGCCCTCCTGAAAGACGGAGGAGAGGAGTAGAAGGAGGTGGTGGACGTGGAGGAGGAGGTGGAGGAGGAGGAGGCCGTCTTGTCTGACGGTCGCATAGCGCGGTCCGCCTCCACCACCGTTGGACAGAATTTTGACAGCGCGCTGCTCTGGTACTTCGAGCGCCGGACGTCCCCCGTCGAGGTGAATACACACAGACGACGCGTCGTTCCCCTTACCTTTTATTTTATTTTTTTTTTTTGCTCTCCTGGCTCGCGGTGCAGATCGCCTCCTTAACTCGCTTCCTTCCTTACTCCTTGCTGCGGCCCGTCTGAATCATCGTCACCGTTGTGTCCGTCAAAAGACCGCGGCCGACCGCCGGCCCAACCCCCCTCCTCGGTTACCCTCCTCACTACTACCCCCCTTCCCTTTCACTCTGCTACGCACCGCCACCACCACGCTGCACCACTCTGTCGCGCGGAATTCAGTGGCATAGCCGACGATCTTCACGGCAGAAGGGTGCGAGATAATGACAAGGAGAGAGAGGGAGAGGGGGGGGTTGAGAATTGAACCGCCGTCACTCTGCTCACCTGTTATCGCTCTTCCGTTCCGCTCCGTTCCTTCCGCTGGGGCAGCGTCGTGGCCCAGAGTCCAGAGATGGCTACGCCGATGGAGACGAAATTGGGGCCCGACAAACACGAGCAGGCAGCCAAACCAAACCGAGGCTGCTGCTGCTGCTGCTGGGCCGAGCGGGTTTAGTCGTAGCCCTATATCCGACAATAAATCGCGCCGTTACTCGCACACACTCACACACTCACACACAAACTCAAACACACGCTCAACTCGCGCGCAAAGCTCGCCAGCACGTTGATTGGAACTAAGCCACCGTACCGCCAATTTCCGTTTGAGGTCCGGCGACGACGGTGGTGGTGGCGGCGTGCTGTGCGCGCGCGGCGGCGTCCTGGCGGCAGCGAGGAGGAGGGGAAAGGAAAGGAGAGAGAGGGGTGTGTTTGAAGTGCAGCAGCAGGCAGACGCAAGTGCACCGCGCCAGCAGGCGTCCGTCCGTCCGTCCTGGCCCCGAAGTGAAGCGTCGAAGGAGAGACGTATACTTGCGTGCTCGGTGCTGCTCTCCCCTCCTCCGGCGACTGCTGCTGTCAGTCGTTGCACCGAGACCAAACACAAAAGTCTTTCGGTGATGCACGTCCCAAAACAAACAGCCGACCTGTCGCGTCCAACGTCCTGGAATGCCCTCCTCCCCGCCACCACCACTCCCCGCGCTGCCCCCCGGGCTGGCACGCGGCGCCTCCACGCGGTCCGTCCACCACAGGGCCGCAGAGGGCCGCCTCCCTCCTCCATACCCCCTCGCGGTTCTATTTTCCTGGAGGAAGTGGTCGCCGCCGACCACAGGTACGTCGTCGTCGTGGCAGGTGGCACGAGGGGCGAATCGCAAAGGACCGTCATTCGGACTGGCAAACACTTGGAGTGCTTAACACATTTTTCTCTCCGTTCGCAGCAGGCGAGTGACGTTCGACAAAAGGTGTCAAGCAAACACCTCTGCGTCTCCTCCCCTCCTCCCCTCCCCCCTTCAACTTAAACTTGAAGTGGACACAAATGGACGCACGTTTTGCTGAAAGCTGTCCGCAAACACCAATTTGTTAATAGACCTTAGAGTACTTCTAGGGCGGTGTTTTGTACCCGACCAAGTGATCTCTGATCGGCTTGGAGGAGGAGGAGAGGGGGGGGGTAATTAACTGTCCGCCGTACGGTTCCAGTGCGCGTCAAGGGAGTGCCCGGGCGCGCGCAGGGCCAGGCCACGCCACGCCGCAACAAGTAGTGCAATGGTGACGGCCCGGGTCTGGTGAGCGGGGCGGGGCGGGGCGGGGCGGTACCCGTCCTACCGGGCCGGTGCGCGACCGCCCCCTGCGTGCGCGGCGCAGCAGTGCAGGTCAGCATCAGCGGCCTGCACGGCCTGCTGCTGCAAGGTTGCTGATGATGACCCACTCCGACGCGGTGCTGACCCGGGGGGCGGCCCGGTCCGGACGTGTGGGACAGGACAGGGGGCGCGCCTGCTTGTATTCATTCATCATTTATATTCATCATCGAGTCGCACTTGACCTTCCGGGCGATACGGTGTATGTCATCCTGTAGTGCTAAAGCCAGCAAAACCAGACCCGGTCCTCTTCCTCCCCCCC
>NW_026268591.1:0-4006 GCF_000697945.3 Frankliniella occidentalis | reverse complement strand
TAATTGCAGATGGCTCCCGAATCAGATAAGCGGGCGGGACGACAGCGGAGCGGGCGTCCCTTTCCCACTCCGGCCGATGCTCCCTCCCTCCCTCCACCTCCAGCGCTCCCCTTCAGGCCTGATTGCAGTCCTAAATTGATCACACTGCTCTCCAGCTTCGAGTCGGCGGGGCGGACGCGCGGCATCGGGCAAAACCGGGGAGAAAGAGGAATGCACTCAGCTCCGTACTTATGGCCTCCGAGGAGCTCGGCGACCACTCTGTAGTTACTGACCGCGCCGTGACTCTCGCTCTAGTTTTTCCCGCCTCGATAAGCATCTCTCTCCCTCTCTCGCTTGCTGCCCTCCCCCTCCCCTCTCTCTCCCAAACGCGGGCGAACTTGGCCGGATCTGATCGGGAGTCGTCATCCATATCGGATCATCATTGCGGACACTGATCGAGAAGGGAGAGGATAAAGAGACAAGATAGAGACAGAGGGGCACCATTCGCCCACACGGTATCGCCGTTTCTATCATATTCATTCTGCAAACTACTACAGTGAGCTCGGCGCCTGCGAAACGCAACGTAGGCCACCCCGCAGGACACGCATGCACTGCAGGCGAGATGATGCCTACCTACCAGGCGCTATGAGAGCTTCCCTGGCAGGATCGTAACTGCAAATAGCCGACGTTCTTTCTGGATGATCCCTAAAGTTGCCGTTGTCAGTGACGATAGGCAAATCCACCTGCACGCTATGGCGCGCGGTACAGTATAACTACAAAAGTGCTCTCCTCTTCCAGAACCTTGGATGGCCGATGAGAGCGGACTTCTTCGGGGTACTTTTCCACGACACTAATTGAGCTGACGGTTTGTGTACGATTGCGGTGTCCCCTTCACGGCGGGCACACACTTTTATTTGCCGACTCGTCCTGTATCTGTCTGTCCGTCCGCCCGTCCGCGCCGACCCAGAGAGACTCTTTGCGGCCGAACGGGACCGCGGCGGTGCTCATCCCGCCGGCGTGTGTCGCCTGTCGTCTCGCCTGAGTTTACGTCCTAGCCGCGGGCCCCGCGTAAAAGGAAGAGAGAGAGAAAAAAAAGGAAGAAAAATAATTAGAGAAAAAATAATCAAATGAAAAAAGCGGAGAGTCATGTTTGTTATTGCGTGCTCGCGCGCGCGCACGCGGACATTTTGCGGTACTTAATACGCGTTCCCGCGTCCCCACGAGTCTGCCATCGCCGCCGGCCCTGCAGCCTCGGTGCCGCGTGACCGCGTCGATCCACGGCCGGGGAGGGCGCGGCCTTATGACTCACATGGTGCATCAGGACTTGACCTGTCTCAAATCTTCCCGTCCACTCCTCTCAAAAACTCTACAGGAAAAAAAGTGTGCATCTCTGGTCACTTGTTCTCGTTATTTGTTGTTTTGCACACAGCTTGGGTGGGTACCCCGTTCTTCTTGCGTTGCCCCTCCGTCATTATTTCCCGTATTTGGATGGATGAATTGCGCTTTTCTTCTTTCTTTGCTGAGAGTACACGAGATTTGTGTGCGTCCGTGTGCTCCGTGTGCTCCGCGCGCGCGCACGAGAAGCGGCGGCAGCAGCAGCGTCTCGGCGGCGGCGCGGCCACGCGGTGGCAGTCGGAATAATGATGGCCTCCTGGAGGTGGGTCACCGAGCAGACGGGCTGGGCCGGGCCGGGCCGAGGGCCGCGCGGGGTAAGGCTCCAACAGAGGCGATGCGCGCGGCCGCGACTGCACGGTGCGGCCTCCACGGTGTCCTTCAAGGCGGGAACGCGCAGTGCAGCACCACCGGACCAGCCGGAATGCACCGCGAGGGAGGCGCGGCGATGGGAGGCGCGGGGACCATGCGGACGTCCTGCGTCCATGTCTCCGCGAAACTCGCCCTGCCCCCGCCCCGCCGCACCACGCCCCGCCCCGCCCCGCCGTCGCTGCGGCACGAATCTGAAAACGGTGGAGTTTATAGCGCCCGGGGCAGCTGCCATGCCGCCGCCGGCGCCGCGCGCACGAGTGCTATGCGTCCTCCTCGGAGGATGTCCGCGAGTACTTTAGCTGCTTGAGCTCTCGGGTCGCCTCGGGCACAATAGTCCGCCGACCGGGGCCACCACACGTACTATCGACGCGGAGAAGAATCCATATTTTACGCTATGCAGGCCAGGTGGAGGAAGGAACTGTAAATTATTCCGACGGTGTTTTGGGTTTTTCAGATATCCGTGAAAATGTGTGCTAAAACCGCTTGAGATTACGATCACCGTTTCTCTGCGAGTAAGTCCCGGAGAAGATGCTCGCTCATGCGACCCCGCTCAGGCGGAGGAGGCGGAGGAGGGGAGAGCTCTCGTGGGCGCGCGCGGCCTGTCACACCACCGCGGCGCCGGACTGGGTGCTTTAGAGCGGAGGTGAGGGCTTATTGGTGTTAAGTGTTTCCGGTTCTAGAGGGCCTGTCCTCGTGTGCCTGACGGCGGGGAGGTCACTTCGCTAACGAGCGCGGCGGCCCGTACGACCCGCGAGAGCGAGTGAGCGCGCGCGCACAAGTAGTAGTAGTCGAAGTGGCACAGCGAGGCACTAGAGGGCTGAAGAGTTAGTGCCGGCCAATCTGGATCTTTTTAATGAAAACCCTTCGTTAACCCCGAAAAGCCGGCAAGGTGGGTTTCAGAGGCCGGCTCGGTGCGCCTTGTCAGCGTATACACACCTCGCTGGAGTTAATGCGGAGATGGTGCGGGAGATGGAGCTGGGGTTTGGCTTGAAGCTGTGGAGCTTGAGCTGGGGCTGGAGCTGGGACTAGAGTCTAGAGCTTGAGGTGAAGTTGGAGCTAGGGCCTGTGCTGGAGACGGAGCTGAGGCTGGAGCGGGCGGAGACGTGCGTGACGGCGACGGGGCGAGCTGGAGAGGAAAGGTGCCAACTGTTGACACCTCATGCATACATACGGGGGCAAGCATGCATGCAGCAGCGCGCGCGGCGACGCTTTCGAGCTGCATCGTCACCGGCGTGAATCCAAGCGTACACCCTCCACAACGCCCCCCGTCTGGCCTGTCAGCCTCCTCCAGCCATTCCCCCTCCCTCCTCCCTACTCTCTCACTCCTTTTCTTTTCCCCTCCGTGTGAGTAGCATGCCGTACACCTCATTCATGAGGCTGCTGGCACTACTTATTCATTCATTAAAGTCTTTGCTGAGTGACGGCGGCGGCGCGGGGCGTCGTCGTCGTCGGGGCCGGATATAATGCCGCACCGCTCGGCACGGCACCACGGCGCGACCGCGCCCAGGACCTCGCCGTCCTGCTCACGGGGGGGCTGACGGGAGGCCGAGGACCTGGAGGGCGCTCCAACTGCGGCACGCATCGCGCCCCGCGGGCTGCACGCGCTGGGCACGGGCTTGCTATTGGAGCCGGCGAGCGCTGTTTCTCTCTCTCTCTCTCTCTCTCTCTCTCTCTCTCGCTCACCCCTCTCTCATTCTTTCTCTCGAATACACACACACACACGTCTGTACTCACGCGCATACACGCGCGCACATTCAATCTGCACACAATCGCACAATGAGGAGTGGCGAGCCTCCGGAATGGCAATCACATTTACCACCATACACCATACACCCTACAACCACTCACAGCATATTTCAATTTTTCTGCGTCGGGTGTAATACGCGTTACACTTCTCCGCCGCTACGCTGCCGCTGGTCGTCTTGCAGTGAGACTGCAGCAGAGGGGAGGATGGCGGCGGGTGTTCATCACCGATACTACCAAACACGCCACGAGGCACTCCACCATATCCGCAGCCACCACCTCCATCACCCGTCGTGGTGCAGTATGGTACGCGGTGTGGCGGCGGGCGGCTCGGATGGCACGGGGTCCATGCAGCGGTATGGTCATGATGGGCGGGAGGGGAGGCTGGAGGCTCGTATCGCCAGGGCCGCGGAAGGATCATCTCCGGGCGAGTGTGCGGGTCGGGTCCGGACCTCCGTCTCTGTCGCACTTCGCGGGAGAGGCCGCGGTGAGGGTGTCGCACGACGGGAGGACGGAGGGA
>NW_026268590.1:14351-14690 GCF_000697945.3 Frankliniella occidentalis | reverse complement strand
AGGACCGTGGACCTATACAAGAACTGTGCACAACATTTTGTTTACTTGGAGTGCCCATAAATAGGTTGCGTTGCCCCTCATGTAAAACCACTCACCGCCTCGGCGGCTGAGGACAAACATTTGTCGTTTCGACCAAAAAGCTCGAGAGCGTCGTGCGCGCTAAGCGTAATCCTTAGCGCCAAGCTGGGTAGCGGTTGTTCCGCACGATGAAAAAAGTTTCTTGTAGTACAAGAACGTGTCTTGGATCTTATGGAGAACGCAAATGGCACCCAAGACCGGGTCTTGTAATACAAGAAACTATTTTCACCGTTGTGGTTTGTCCCCGGCCGAGTAGGTGGT
>NW_026268590.1:13080-13357 GCF_000697945.3 Frankliniella occidentalis | reverse complement strand
CAAACTTCGAAAAAGCTAAAGGCGTCGGGTAGCCAAACTCGAATTAGAAGTAAGTAATCACCTATAGTTACCCTTGATTACTTCCAATTACAAATTAATTCCAAGAAACTACTTATTATTACCTGTACCACGTACACTTGTCATTCTCCTTTTGTTTACCTCGGCATTCTACTAGACTATAGTAGCCGCTTCACTCTTTGAACTCGTTAAGTAACTCGTTTCCTGGAACACTCGTGCGTGCCATGGCCTGGAGTGGCACTCAGGCAGATACCGGCTC
>NW_026268590.1:7734-8869 GCF_000697945.3 Frankliniella occidentalis | reverse complement strand
TTTAACAACTACTAATGCTGAATTCTATTATTTTACATCTCTACGAAATTTATTTAAAATAAAACCTACAAATTCCGTCTGAAAAGTTCGAAGCTATGACAACATATTCCACAGCAATGTGACAGTTCACATTTTATTGACTGTGATATCACAGTGTTTAGTGTTTTAATAACAGTCATGTAATGTCAAAGTAGTTAAGGAATCGAGGTTACAAGTACCAGAGGAGAAGCAGGTGAGTGTCGGTTTGACTATAGGTATATACCAAAAGGGATATAGTGCCGTGGAGGCAACCCCGCACGCATCTACGTCTTCTCTGAATCACCCGGTACACAGGTAGTTAGTAGCGTTTTAAAACAATCCGCTACCATAAACGAACAAGTGGTGTATGACACACCCGGGAAATCGCGATTTGAACGGGAGGTTTCACTATACATCAATGAAAACTCCTCTGTTGCAGTAACTTCAACATTTTCAATATTTTCAATATTTCTGGCCCCTCAGAAATGTTTCCAAAACACTTCAGAAATTTTTCATTTTTTTTCCACGTTCTGCCACATGGGAATTGAGGCGCCTGTTCAGTCATAAGTAATGGCGGGCTTGGCGGAAGTCCCACTTTTCCTCTCTAATAACAGATACATGCCGCCAACGGATCGATAAAAAATCAGGGTCACTTCAAAAAGAGGAAAGTTTGTAAAGATAGGAAGGAGGAGCCACTCGTAATTTTGTTAAACGAGGTGTCTGTTAAGCAACAATGTATTCCTGTACTTAAACAAAAACTTACTTGTGTATTTCGTTTGAAACACCGTTAACGTAATATGCATATAACAATTTGTCTGAATTACATTTTCGAGGAATTTTAAGACTTCCAGGGCTTGAAGGTAGAGGCCCCGGATCGTTGGGTTCTTCTGACCCAACTTATTTTCGCTTATTTTTCCGACCACCCTACCCAGTCTTGACCAATGCGACCCATACGCATGTCAGTTGGGTCTGTCAGACCCACCATGGGCCACATGGGTCCAGTCCAGGGTTGCTATCGCTAACGAAAAACGTTAGCGCGCTAACACTAACGCTAAGCGAAACCCGATACACTGTTATAAAAAACTACAGTAATTCGTACAGGACGGCCAATAAATTT
>NW_026268590.1:0-869 GCF_000697945.3 Frankliniella occidentalis | reverse complement strand
CAGCTCAGACAGTAAAAATAAAAACAGTCCGGCCTGTATTTCAAAATACAGTTCAACCGTAAAATTAAATACAGTTCCTGACCGTTAAATAACGCTAATGCGCTCCGGCGCTAATGGACCGTGTTAGCGGCGCTATCCGCCAACGCTAAACGCCAAAAAAGTTACCGCGATAACGCTAACGCTAACAAAAATCCCGTCTGGGTCGTTTGGGTCGGCCTATAGCAAAACTTCGTCTCCCACCCCGCATCTCCCTGCCCCTCGCCTGCAGCCGAGTGCAGCGCCAGCTGGTGGTGACAGGTGCAATGCAACCTTTGGGTCGCTTGGGTCAAGCGAACCCGAGCGAACCACGCTGACCCATTCCGGCCCAAGCGACCAAGCTAAAGATCGCGCGACCCACGGGAGCCATACGGGCCACATGGGCCAGTGTCACATAAAATCGGCCCATTATACGCAAATATAAGGAAGAGGTAAGCGCTGACCCAACAGACCCACCGATCCGGGGCCTCTACTTGAAGGATCGTGCCCCGGTCATAATTGATGTCTGAATCGACGTCGCTGAGTCGAGTAGTGTCTGATTGGAGTAAAGCGTCGAAATTTCTCATCGATAATTTTTCACCAACTTTTAGAATCTGAAAGCTGTTTCTTGAGCGTCTTTGTAAGACTACCAATTCAGATATTTTATTCGTAATGCAATGCCCCCCACACAAGCCAAAGTTTGAAAGGTATATAATATAGTATATAATATAGATGGTCTTTAGCCGGATTGCCTGTCCAACGCCGATAGTTTCCGGTGATCAGTAAATAATTGAGCATTTAAAAGTTGCGGTGATTCCTTTACCAGTGAGCAGCTTCGCCATGAGTAGTCCAGC
>NW_026268589.1:4842-5981 GCF_000697945.3 Frankliniella occidentalis | reverse complement strand
TTTTTTTTGGCTTGTAGGTATGTACGACAAATAAAGTGTGACTGCCCGCACAGAACTAATCGCCATTTTCGGCTGTGAAACAATGCAAGTTTCCTGGTCGCTACACGGTAAAAATAATTTCGCATGTTTTAAAGAGAAATTGGAAAAGCATTAATGCTGGCGTCGGAAGGATGGAGAAAATTCCTATTCTGTTTCTAGAAAGGCCACGCCATCTACCAATGAACAGTCGACCGCAACATTGGCTTACGCGAGGAACAATCCTACGGCGTAGAAACAAAAATGCACACAAATTGCAAGACCACACACAACGTAACACAGAACGAAACTAAGAGCAAATACACATCTACATGGTTCCCACATGTCTGGAAAACCTAGAAAGTCTTGGAAAGTCCTGGAAAAAAATATGGTCCTAAAAAGTCTTGGAATGTCCCCGAAATTGGTTGGACTGTCCTGAAAAAATCGAATTTCTAAAATTACATAATAAGTTTATTCTTAATTTGATGTCAAGGTATGAATTTTCAATTTCCCATAGGACAATGGGGCAATTATACGTTATCCCGTTCGTATTCCGGCCAAAATTCAAGGGAGAGCGTAATCCTGCCCAATGGACATTCTGCAGCTTGAGCACTCCTGAACAATCGAAAAGAAGTCTGGATGTACTATTTGCGTCGATTGTTTCACCTCAGAAGTCCAGGTGATAAGTTAGCCTGTAAGAATTCCTGCAATTATTCAAGGGAGGCCTTACTTACACTGGAAATGCAAGTGTGTGAATGTCGCTCACCTGCAGGTGAGCGACATTCACACACTTGCATTTCCAGTGTATGCAGAATGGACATTCTGAGGGTTGAACAATCCTGAACAATTGAAAAGGAGTCGGCCAGGCGCGGATCCAGCGAAAGGTTATAGGGGGGGCATTTTTCTGAACGTGTTGTGTTGGTTGCCTAACTCACAGGGGGAAGTTAATAAAAAACTGCCAATTTTGAAAGAGCAAACACCTGTTTTCCAAAATGATGAGAACACTTGTAAAATGCTTCTAATGCTCCAAAGTCAGTTAAAAGAAGCAGTCGTGAGCGAAGCGAGCGAAAAAAAAATTTGAAACCATGTTTAAAAATTGGGACCACAAGCTTAGTAAAAAGGGA
>NW_026268589.1:0-277 GCF_000697945.3 Frankliniella occidentalis | reverse complement strand
GGTGGGGGTAGAGCTCACTGCCCAATCGACCCCTTCCCTTCCGGGGCTCGCGCATAGGCCGCGCTCTCAGCACTGCGTTGCGACCCCCTGTTACTACCATACCGACAAACTGAGTAAAGAAATATTTCCGAAGCGTTCCCCCAGCATGGAACTTGCCCGCGGAACCTCTCTCCTCTTCCGAGGAGGCAGGCAATCGTCATTCTAGCTCGCAGCCTGAGCGGCATGAGCCGCAGCAGCCTGTTGCCGAGTCGCTGTCCCCGGGCCGGTCCACTCCTCC
>NW_026268588.1:5507-6950 GCF_000697945.3 Frankliniella occidentalis | reverse complement strand
GGGCGTTAGGAGCTCCCAGGAGGTGCACGACAGACAGGTCCGGCAGACACGGGGGCGGCCGCGCAAATAGACCGCTATACTTTCAATTCCAGCTACACAAAGCAGCCCGCCTTTGACCCCGCTCCACGGTCCCAGACGAGCGGGAAATCGACTGTCGTGCGGGAATCACTGTATGATGCACCGTGGAAAATTGGATTACGAGTCGCAATCATGTTGCAAAGCGAAGTCCCCACCCCCACCATATTCAACTCATCCCTTCAATTTGATATTCCTGTGCAGTTTATACTGTCGGGGCGGGTAAGCGCATAAAGAGAATGAGATGGAAGAAATAATCTGGAAAAATGAGGGAATGACAGTTGGGATCCCTCTGCCTCGTCCCTCTCGCGGTGCTTGACTTTACTCCCAGCCGAGATTCACCTGATTCATCCCCGCCCTTGCTCGTGCGAGCAATGATAACCTTCGCCCTTCCCTCACCCCTTCCGTCTCCGCTCTCCATTTTCTCATTACCATTCCGTCACTGAGTGTGTGTTCTCACCTCTCGACTTGCGGGGGAATTTTAATCTGACGCATCCATGCCACCGAGGTGACTACAAAGCTATACCCTAGTAGTGAGAGAGAGATAGACATGCCCGACTTTTACGGAACGACTGCAGCCGGAGGGTGGGGTTAGGTGGTGCGGTTAGTGGGAATTATGTTTTTACTGACGGGCAATTCTGAAAACACAACAGAACCATGGCTCTACTTGCCTCGACTTCCCCACTTCCCCGCTCGAAATTAATTTATCCATGGACAATTTTCGTGCACGAAATCATGGAATTGTTCGTCATGCATAGCTCTGTGGTCCCAGGAAGCAAACGAGTAGCCGAGTAGCGCAGTGGGTGCGCCTAAGATAAGGTGTTATTTGACGAGGTTTGCAGAGCAGTGGTGCAAGTCTACGGTGACTCAGTGAGCTAAAAAGGAGCTTCTCTCAACCTCACCTCACACGAGGACGAGGCGGCGATATCGATTCCCCATGTGAGCTATTCGCAGAAAGATAGAGCAAAGGAGGAGCATAGCGATGGAGACGGGGTGAGAAGAGGAGGATCACTGGAGAAACTAATGTGGCATGTGCGACAGTACAAGTGTGTCGTCCTGATTGTGTCGCATTTGTGGTGTGACTATATTTTGGTCGCGTCTTGATGTGACCTCCTATGTGTTATGCCGATACCTCTTAGCTGTGATGCTGTGTCAATCGGTGACCGAAACCCAGGTCACATTAGTGTAACCTAAACTGGTAACATCAACTGACGTGACACATGTCACATTAATTTTTTCACTGATGTAGTTTAACGAGAAGCCAAAAGTACGTAATTGATTGCCAAGCCAAAAAAATGCGCTGCAATCAAAAACACCTTGCACTTAAAATCACATATAGGACACGTAGCAAACCGACTGATTTTGACT
>NW_026268588.1:347-682 GCF_000697945.3 Frankliniella occidentalis | reverse complement strand
CAGAGATTAAACACGTGCGTGCTTACGGCGAAGTACTACCCGGCGGCTGGAAGTACCCTCCCACTTCCACGCCCAGCAAGGGAGCTTCCAGAAAGCAGTACGCGCCCGCTTTACACAGGAGGATTCACTCGGCAAAGTGCGGGTAGCTCGGCGCCTGCGAGACTCGGGGTGGGCCAGCCCGCAATGCGCGCACGCGCTGCAGACGAGATGTTGCCTACCCATCAGGCGCTACGAGAGCTCGCATCGGAGTTTAGCGACAGGACGGCGAATGACGGACGTACTTTCCGGATGATCCCTCAGCAGAAATTAATTGGGAAGAAGAGTGATGTCGTGAT
>NW_026268588.1:0-297 GCF_000697945.3 Frankliniella occidentalis | reverse complement strand
AATTCTAAGGTTTGCTATGGTACGATGACCTGTGTTTCCAAGCAATGATTCCGCGCTCCAAGCAAAAGTGGTAATTTCCAAGCAGATTCTCGGTTTCCAAGCAGACTGCTTGGTTTCCAAGCAGAACGCCATACTGTCTCCAAGCAGAGCGCACTATTTTCCAAGCAGGCGCGCTCCTGTTTTCCTAGCAGATTAGCCGGTTTCCAAGCAGAGCCCCCATTCTGCTTGAAAATTACCACTTTTTCTTGGAGCGCGGAATCTTTGCTTAGAAACCAAGCAGCCGCGTGTAAGGGGGGT
>NW_026268587.1:19976-26190 GCF_000697945.3 Frankliniella occidentalis | reverse complement strand
AGGAGGAGGGTGCTGCTCGCGCCCAGGTCCGGGCCCCTTCAAGCTAACAGGCCGAGCGATATGGCGTCTCGAAAAGCCGATTCGGAAACGCTTGCTCGGTGTTATTGAAGAGGCGACAGACGGGGAGACACATTTGTGTGTGTTTCCTTCCTGGTAGTTGGCAACACTCGCCCATACATAAGGCAGGGCACACGACGTCCTTCGCTCGCACGGCTCACAGAGATAAAATCGGCCAGGCGGGGAATTCCCCGAACGCCGTCGCGCATGCCATTTGGGCGGCTATAATCTCTCCCCCTGAACTGCAAAATTATTTTCTCTCGGCTGCGGTCGCTTGGGCTGCGCCAGTGTTTTGTATTTGGCGCCTCGGGGCTCCCGGCGGCGGGCCGGAGGCGGCCGTGGCACGCGTACGGCTATCACGAGAGAGAGAAAGAGGGAGAGGGAGAGGGAGAAAAGAGAGAGAAACAGACGAGTCTTATCAGTGGGCACAAGCAAGTGCACTCACTGTGGTACTGCAGCCACCAGCCATGACCCGCTACCGGCCTAACAAGCTTAGGAACACAACACACACTCACACAGGTTGCACTCCGCAGGCCGGCGCCGGGGCCGGGCCGGGGGGTTCGTTGAGTAACGGCAACCGTAACAACCCATACCTCCTGGAGCCGGCTGCTGCTGGTCCTGGTGGTAGAAATTGAAAAATATTGTCGTCACCGCACCAGGAATTACGTTGCGTGGGAAGAAGAGGGGGCGGTTGGGGCATCATCTGTACACAGTTCAGCCCGGCGTACTGTATCGTTAGGAGAGCGAGAGCTGCTCTATCTCGTGACCACCATGTGTGTGCTGTGCCGTGTTGCCGCGCCCCCTCCACAACTGGCCGTCACTTCCTGTGCCTAGGAGGCGCATGGGAGAGCTGACGACCATCATCGTGTGACAGTCGTACAGCACTGACTGAACCTGACTCTAGGGCGTTCTGCTGCTATCACTGGGCTCAGCGCTTATGCCGCGTCGACTGCTGGCTTCCCTTGCCGTCGGCGCTATGCCGCAGGCGATATCGATCAGCACCAACGGCCCGCCCCGATATCACAAGTATAAATGTCACTCGACAGCTGTGCTAACGGGTCTTTGGCCATTTGTCTTTTTCATGACGTTCTTTCGGATGTCCAAGTGCGCGAGCTCGTGCAGCAGTGGCAGACCGCGACGCGTTGCAGAGTGTAGCCGCCTGCTCGTGTCGAGTAGTGGAGCTCAAGCCGGCCAACGCAAATGTGAAGGTTGCGGAGGCTGCGCTGGAGCCGCGCTCTCTGCTGGAGGATGTGGAGCGGTGTCCCTGGCTGTGCCTTGTCGCTCCGCCCGCGACCCGCGTAGACGCGGACCGACGCCGTCACATTGACGCACGTTTGTGCATTAACATGGGGATCGGCTGCGACGAGGTGTCGAAACGCTAGCTTCGAGTCCTGCAAGATCGGGGAATAGGCAGCCTCACCGCATCCAGTAGCCGTAACCATACACCTACTAGTACTCTTAAGCTTATTTATTCGTCGCCAATCAATCTCTGAGCAGGATGTTTTTAAAATTGTTTTCCTGGGCCACATTTTTCGTTGAGGTGAGATTTTTGAAATGAATGAATGAATGAATAGCAATGTATTCCTAGGAATAGTCCACCACAGTAAGTCCTGAATTCAGCGTAGTGTGCGAGGTAACTTTACAGAGCGCTGGAAAATTTGTCGTGCTTCCTCTGTATATATGGTTTACTGCTGGACGTCACGGCGCGCTGGCGCGGCCCTCTACGTGAGAATCGAGTCTCTTGTTTACCGTGGAAAAGCACTCGATCGGCTCGGCTGCTGCGTGCCGAGGCACGAGAGGCCCAGCCCGGCCGCCGCGGTGTCGGGGGCCGCGGGCGGGACTTTGCAACACGAGCGCGGCGCATAGGAAAGCAAAGGGAATACTATAAAAAAGATTATTATATCTCATTCCAGACAAGCTGAGCTGGCCGGGCGGGCGGGCGTGCCGGCCGGTGTAAAGGCCTGTTGTGTCGGTAATTGGAAGGTCGAACTTCTGGCTGCTGCTGCTGCTGCTGCTGCTGCTGCTGGGAATGAGTCGCCCAAAGAATGGCTCGACTCGGCGGCACGAACTCTGCAATCAGAGCTGCTGCTGCTGCTGCACTGAACACAAAAGAGATTGATAATGGTGAGCAGGGTGAGCGGACCCGTCCATAAGCACTGAAGCTGCGCAAAGTGTCCGTCGTGTGTTATTTGTTTAATTTATTTTTTGCTACATCGAAAAGAGAAATTTCTCTTTCACTGTTGTCGTGTCTGCAGCAGCAGCAGCGCAAGAGGCCTATGGTCTGCTCTCCATGGCCATTTCGCTCTTGATCCATTACGCGCCTATCTCGAGTGCAGCCGGGGCGGCGCGGGGCGCGCTGCGCTGCCCGCCCGCCTCGGCTGCAGCAGCAGCGCGTCGCTCTTGTGCATACGGGCCGAGCTAGCCGGGCGCTCTTAAATTCTAGGCCAGCAGTTCCGCCGCTATAGTAGTGAGCGCGGCCGACCGGCCGTCGGGGTTGCAATAAAAGAGTAATGCTTGCCTTTGAAAGCCCCCCCGCGCACGGCTGGCTCTCCCCGCCGCCTGGAAGCAAATCTTTGAGCAATAATTACAAACATGGTGTCCGTGGTGATGGCGGTGGGGCCGGCCGCCGAGGTGACCTTGGGCGCCCCAATGCGGTCAGGCCCGGGCCCAGCCGGCTGCAGCCGGTGTGCCGCACAGGCAGAGAGAGAGTATCACACGACTTGACGTCTGAATGGTCCGGGTGGCAACGCCCTTGCAGCAGAAGCGCCCACCCCGACCGACTGTACCGCATGTGTGTTGTCGGGCGGGCTGCCTATAGCGTCAGTGACGTTCGCTCGGTTGGGGTATCCTGTTTGACTACGGCGATAAGGGGTTTGAGGGCCAACGTCAGAACATTCACTACTCGATCATCACCGTGTGGCGAATTACGGACGCATAACTCTTGACTTCGTTAAAAAGATGCATACACAATATCTTCTACACTAAGGAATTCTTCAATTTTTGACAAATTTGGTAGAGATGATGTTTGGCACTGGAGGCCGCGATGCGTCCACATATCGCCGGGCTGTGTCTGCCGCCGGTGTGGGTCGAGGTTGAGTCGAGGGGCGTGCCGCGCTGAGGTAAGGTCCGCGCGAGTGGTCGGTCGGGTTCGGGCCGGGGCCGCGAGGTCCCGCTCTGGTGAGGTGAACGCCACGACGGGCCGCCGCGGGCCGCGCCCGTCGCTGACCCGCTGGCTGCTGCCCCACAACACTCGAGCGATGATGGAGGACAACACCCAGGTTCTGCTTCATTTTACTAGGACAAATTTGCTACCGTTTTTAGGGTCAACTTGTACCACAATTTCCGATTAAATTGTTCCAACGAATCGTCGCAATTTTGTGGTAGCTTTGAACTCTAGCGGACACGCCCAGCCGCAGGCCGCTGGAGGACCCAGAAGAACCCCGGGCCGGGCCACAGCGGGACCAACCGGGACGGCTGGACCCGTTCTCGTGCGGCGCGCGATGCTCCCGAAGTTCTCGTCAGCGAGAGGAGAGGAATGTTGTTAATTTGTCTGCGTATAAACATTCCCTGCGCGATTCAGCGCCCTATGGCAAATTCAGCGGTACGCGACCCGCACGGCGCGCCCGGCGCCCGCGTGGGCCGCCGCTTGCTTCGCACTCACTTGTACTACGCGATTTCAAAGTAATTGAGTATATTCACGCCATAAAGCGCAATAGACGTATGGTTCCATATACTGATCTCCGAATGTAATTTGGTCTTTGTGATATTAGCGCACAATGCGACTTGCTTTGTTAAATGTACGTTATCAGCTCAGAAAGGAAACAGGATGAAGAAAACAATTGCTTTGAGTCAGAAAGTAAGTACTTTCATTATAGATTTTGCAATAAAATACCAGAAGATTTTAACTTATTAAATGTTAAACATATTTACATCCAATATTTCATTTTTGTTATTGTGAAACTTGATGTGAGATTTATTTACTTTTACACTTCTGGAAGTTTTTTCCTATTTTGGCGACAAGGTTATGTCTTACCAAATACATGTGACCTTTCAAGGCGACAATTGAACTTGTGGCCTAAGAAGCTAAAACTTATCGGACAAAATAATTAAGTGGCTACAACGCAAACTAAATCAACGGATATATTTGGTGTAAATACAAATGGATTAGCTTTTTTTATTTAAGAGGACACTATACTGGACCTTAAAATCTACATAAGGAACATTACTAAAAATGTAGTTTATAACTGGTGTACTTTAAAAACTCATTCAATCTTTGGAATAACCAAATCCACCAAAAAACTTAGCGCATGGAAATTTTGTAACTCAAAAGTTTACGTAAATTGAAAATATTCTATGAGCTAGTTTTATTTGGAAAATTTTGTCATCCTATATGGCTCAAACTAATCCAGAAAGTAACTACTATAACAATTAGGATTGTCAGTATAGTCTTTCCTTAACAATGAGAAAGAAAAGTCTGCTGATGAGCAACTTTAAATTTTCTTATAATTTTAAGAATCTATTAGTTACAAGTTTTTGGTATTTTAGTGCAAAATGTACAATGATAGTACTTAGTTTATGACTCTAAGCCATTGTTTTTAGTAGTAAGAGTAAGTGAAGGTAAGCGAGAAGCAAGCGGCGGCCTAGCCAGCCAACCAGGCGGGCCAGGGGCGCCGGGCTCGTCGCGTACCGCTGAATTTGCCATAGGGCGCTGAATCGCGCAGGGAATGTTTATACGCGGGCCGGCCACCACCACACGATCCACACGTCATCCACCTCTTACAGGGCGTGGCGGGGCGGGGCTGCCCAGAGGCCTGTGGCACCAGCGGCTCGGGAATGATTATCCTCATGAGAAAGGTGAAGGTCGCGAGCAAAAGCGCGCCAAAAAACCGGGAAGACAACTGAGGTGCGGGTGAGCGCGCGCGCCGGGATCACTCGCGTTTCCGGCGGTGCGGCGGGGGCGCGGCTGCCGCATCCTCAGCCACATCCGCGCGCCTCATCTCATCTCCTCTTCCCTGAGCCGCGGCCAACGTTGCGACGCCCCCAGGAAGCGACGCCCGCGTCCAGACGGCTGTATGCGTAAAACGCGCGCTCTCACTGCTGGACGCCCGAATTTCATTCCGTTTCATTGTTTGTTTCAAAATTAAGTTCAGGATGCAAAGCCTCTCTGTCTGTCTGTCTGTCTGTCTGTCTGTCTGTCTGTGTCTGTGTCTCTCACACATACACACTCACACACACACACACTCACACTCACACACTCTCTCACACACACTCATACACCATGAGAGCTGACCTTGCCGGAGAGTACGGTCGCTGTATGTTGTGCTGATGGCGGGCAGATTGTGACTTGTGCCCCTGCTCACTGGAGACGCAGCAAAGCAACCCGAGAAGTTATTTCAAAGGATGCTGTCACTGCGCCACGCACTCACGCACGCTGAGCTGCTGCTCATGAGCGCATTCCTCTCGATGCTGCAACGCGATGTAGCAGGCTATCTCTGTTGAGCATGGAGGAGGAGGAGGAGGAGGAGGGAAAGAAAACTGAGGGCTGGAGGGCCGCGTGATAATCTCTTGTCTCTTGTCCCGGCGGCTGACGTCACGGCTGCATCCTCGCCGAGGGCGCCGTATCGGTGACGCACGGCGGCTAGCCCCGCCGGCCGCTGACCTCTCCCCGGACCTCCCCGGGGGCACTCGGCGGCGCCACACCTCCGTTGCTGTGTCTCACCACTCCAAGACGAAAATGAAAAAGTAACAAAGAGGGCCCAGATCCATTTGCGTCGTACTGCGATACTCATACACCACCACCGCACCCAAGCTCGACCGATGCTGACTAAAACTGGCGTGGCGTGACTGGCGATGGACCCGGTGATGATGATGGTGGTACCTCGTGACCACTGGTAGATAAAGACCTGCAGCGCGAGGGTACCACCGCCGCGGACCTCGCACCCGGGTAACCGTCGCGCCGTCACGGTATACCGCCGGCAACCTAAGCACGTTGCAGAGGTGCCTGTCTGCCGGCATCAGCGACCAGAAAACTGCCGCGTTGCGCAGCGCTTTGTGTGCGTGCGCGACGCGAGCAAGCTCACGTTGTGCACCAAGAGCGCTGACGCTACTCGTGAAAATAAAAATAGAATACTCGTACAAACAATCTACTTGGGAAAAT
>NW_026268587.1:16852-18747 GCF_000697945.3 Frankliniella occidentalis | reverse complement strand
GGGGGGGGGACTCACCTTTTTATTGTTCTCCACTTTGGCGCCGTGTCGCGCTCATATGAGTGCCGTTCTAATGCCCCCCGCCCCCTCTCCTTTCCTTTCCCGTCTACCCCGCTCAGTTTCTCATGCCGCTCCAGAAGGTCACGGGAGCTGCGAATATGGCGGGCGGGTGGGTTGTGTAGGCCGGGGGCCGATGCTGTCGGATGCAGCGAGGAGGGGGATTTAGAGGGTCGATATAAAGCTGCTGCAGAAGGCCGGCGTTGAACGGACCTAAAGGGCACGCTAGGCATGGCGCAGCTGTGCCGCAGAAACAGTTCTTGAATAGGCTCTGTCTTTTGATGAATATGAGAGGCCCGCTGAGATTTCGATCTCCCTGGCTATACTCGGAAGCCTGCAGTGTTAGTTAGGCCCTTTCACCAGCACCGAGCGCTCAGTCCAGGGAATGTTTGTCTCCCTGTTGTATGTGTACGTCTTGCTAACGGCCGCCGCCAGCCGCCACTTTCGAGTCGAGTTTTACATTTAAATGATTGTGGTCGATGAATCGAAACAACGGCGAGCCTGCCTGTCGTCACGGCTGTCTTGTTTTACGCCCGAATCTGGAATCCCTGCCTGCTCGATCCATCATTTCTTCGGGAATCGTCTCAAAAGCGGTTTCCGGCCGTACCGCCGTAATTTTCTGTCTGCTTAACCTGCGGAGAATAAAAGGGTCGTAATCCGCGCGGATCTGCTGGGGGGCGCGCGTTTCTTTCTCTCCTTCACTCCTCGCGGGGCTTTCGGTTCGGCCTTTTATATTTGAGTCGCCTTCGGGCGGCAGCCGAAGCGGTCGTCATCGTTCCATTCCTTTCATTCCGGAGGGTGAGGCAGCCGGAGGAAAAGCTGCGACGGGCCGCTCTCGGTGGGAGAGACAATACCGTCGAGTGAGCGGGAGCGCAGTGAGCCTGGCGCGCGGAGGGCTATGGGAGCTGGGAAGGGAACACAGAAGGGGCGTAAGTAGCAGAGGAGGGGCCAGCTCTGTAACCGTACACGCTAAATGTGTCTGTTTTTGTGCAAACATAAAGTTAAACCTAGACGTCTCGTTTTGGAAAGAATTGTGAGCAAAAGTGTGCACAACTTCGTATAATGAACGCAGAAATGTGTGCACAAAATTTGATTGCTTTCATTTGTACTAATGAAAGATACAAATGTAGTCAAGGTGCAGAGGGCGTCAAATACTTGCAGTAAATAGTTGACCGGATATCCAGGTTGTGCAAATATCACGCCACGTGCTGTTTGGTGAGCGAATATGTTCGCACTTTTGTTGATGTGCGACAACGTGCTCGCTCACACATTGTTGCGGGGCGAGCGGATGGCCGCTCTTTCTCCCCGTTTCTGGCTGATTGTCACCTTCGGCTCGCTCGAGGCTCAGCCCCTCACCCTCACTGCACGCGGCGCGCACTGCCGTGTGCGTGCCAAAGCGCTGCCCGCAATCGCAATCGGCATCACTTTCTCGAATCGGTTCACACAACGCAAGCGTCAAGCGTAACAAGCGAGCAAAGGGGAGAAAAAGAGGTGAAAGGAAAAAAAAATCTGCGTGTTTGAGCAGTAATTGTAATGCAATCGTCATGGCCCGGGCCGCTGGACGGTATTTACATTCCCACACCGCCTCCCGTGTAGGGACCGTGGCGTACGTCTTTTTGTGATCACACACTTTCACTGCGCGCCAGTGACCACGCCGTGTGCGCTGCACTTGGGTCACTGGGCGGACAGTCACTCCACTATCCCCCGCGCAGGGATTGGGGTTGGGGTAGATGATGCTATAGCATGTCACTACAACGTAGGAGTACGTGCAGCAGCCCGTAGTGGCTGAGCTTTAGTCGTTATTGTGCCAAAATTCTCAAATGTAAAGGTTAAAGGAATAT
>NW_026268587.1:11154-12823 GCF_000697945.3 Frankliniella occidentalis | reverse complement strand
GGGGGGTGACCCCAACGAGGAATAAATACCGGGTCCTGCCCGGCCTCCTGGCCGGCCGGTCGGCTCGTCTTCGATTACACGTCGTTTAGACCCGTGAGGGAGGCACGTGAGTCCCCCAGCTCGAGCCCAGTGCAGTGCGAAGGCTTCCCCTTTCCCCTTGGTCGCGTCCATTTCACTTTTCCTCACGTCGACGCCTCATGGACGACGAGCGCCGCCCGCGGAACATCTTCCGGGGCGGCCGTCGTAAGCCGGAGTGGGCGTCGCTAACGCGCTTTTAATTGAGGGGGGAACGGCAGAGACATGAACGCTGGTAGAGAGCGCCGCCCGCCGCCGAGGCCCCAAAACACAAGCGTGTGAATGCCGCACACTTCTAGTCGTGTGAAGTTCCATTCGCACACTAGCAGATGTAAAGTACTAAATGGTCCTTGGCTGGGAGCTACGAACGAACAGTTCATGGAATCGAAATTAGACCTCTATCTATATACCAAGTGCGCGACTGGAAATCGACACTACTAAAAGTGCGCGGCATTCTCACACGTTTTGCTTGCGTTTGCCAGGTCGCCAGGCCACCAGGCCCGCCCAGGGCGCGCACTAATGTGTGCTAATCCGTGCCTCTTTAGTCCGCAGGCGCCGCGACGCTGTGTGCGCGCAGCAGGGCGCCGGGCGTGACAAGCGAGAGAGAGAGAGACAGAGAGAGCGAGTGGAACAGGGGGAGAGAGCATTAGAGGAGACACACACCCAGTGAGAAAGAGACTCGGAGCTTTGCTGATTTAATGGCGCGCAATTTGAATGGAGATAATGCAGGGCGGCTGGGCACCACAAGCACCCCGCGAGGAGCGCCCCGCCCCGCCCGGCGTACCGCCCACCGCGACACGGGCGCTATTTGCATGCAGTTGTAGCACTTGCTGCACTGACCCCCGACACTCGCCGAGACGACGGCGGCGGCGGCGGGGTGCGGCCCGACAAGAACGGACTTCCCCCATTCAAGTCAAATAGAGTCGCGTCGCCGCCCCTCCCTACCTACCCCGCCTTGCCCATACCCCGCCCCGCCCTACCCCGCCCCACTTGACCCCGCGCCGGTGAATGGAGTCGCCCGGACACACACATTGACGGCGGCCCTTACCGGGTGATTAGCCAGTCCGCCTTGCTTTCTTCCCTTCCCTTTCTTTCCCCGCGTCCCGTCCCCGTCCGTCCGGCGTCCGAGTCTGACCACGGCGTCGACGGCGGCGGCGCCCATGCTAAAGCTGTGGCGGCGGCGACGTGCAGCGTTACGTGTGTGTGGGGCGCGGCGGCCCGTGGAAACGGTTCACACTCTTATTGTGCAGAATGCGTCCCGGCCCCCTTTTTGGAGGATGGGGCCCCGCCTCAAGACAAGACGACGCGACCCGCATGCTTTGGCGTTAGATACTCGCGTTACTTCCGGGTGGTTGTGGCGTGCAGCGGCGCCTTTGCGTTTAGGCCCTACCCACCTGCCAGGCCCCGGATGGGCGGACGCCCTTCGCAGGTATTTGCGAGAGGTGAACTTTCTATTTTTAGATGTATGTGTGTACGCCCGGGCGCTCGCTCGCTCGCTCTCGATGCCACCGTGTACGTACCACCGCGCTGCGCCTCGTCCATCTCTCTCTCTCTCTCTCTCTCTCTCTCTCTCTCTCTCTCTCTCTCTCTCTCC
>NW_026268587.1:0-7577 GCF_000697945.3 Frankliniella occidentalis | reverse complement strand
CTCTCTCTCTCTCTCTCTCTCTCTCTCTCTCTCTCTCTCTCTCTCTCTGACTCGTGCGAACCGCACGGTGTGGAGAGGTGGTGTTTGGGTCCAGCCAGCCGGCAGGGCCCCCGCGAGCCAGCACGCTGCCGCTGCACCCACCACGCCACGGCCCGCCACGCCGTGCCACGCACGAGCAGGCAACAGGAATGGAAAGTGCATATATAGATCACACGTCATATCATCACACCGCCTTACCTAACCGCAACACGGCAGGGCCCTGGGGACCCGTCCGCCACAGCGCGGGGCCCTACAGCGGGTGCCGGTCCTTGTCGTGGGGCCCCCGCCACGCCCCCGCGGGGGCAGGGGGCGCTAGGGGAGGTGTGACTGCTCTTACCTGCCAGTACACGATGAAGTTAGTCCATTCCTGTGTGATGTCGTGGAGCAGTAGACATGAGATTGTTGTTTACCGAACAACACAAGACAATGTTTTTGTCAAATTCTTTTAATTATCATATTCAGCTCGATATTCAGCAAACGACAAATTTACAAGTGTCATTTAAAAGATATCAAATCGAGGGGTGCCTAACTCCATTAATATGTGTACACCGGATTACCAAATGTTAAAGATTTCCATTGATTTCCATTGATTACCATTGATTACCGTTGATTAGCATTGATTACCAAAGATTACCTATGTATACTAGGTATGATCCACCTGCATTCTAAATCGAAACGGCAATTTTTTGTTCTGAGAAGGATGAATTTTTGTGCAACTCTTTGGTAGTTCTTGATTCTTTATCATGCAAGTTACAAATTTTCATTCTATGACTAGCCAAATCATGATTTTGTCCATGGGAGGGATGCAAAGTTGCCATATTAAACATGCGCGTTGGCATTTAGGCAAGATGTGCACAAAAATTCATGTCTAAATCAACAAATTTGTCCTTCTGAAGGACCCTCACGAGTAGGAGGATTACCAGGGATTACCAGTGATTACCAAGTCTGTGTACACCTGATTACCACAGTTGGGCACCCCTCGTATCAAATTATATTTGTCACCCCTTTGAAAGAAACTTGCCAAAATGACAAAGAATTTAGGTCAACAGTGACGCGAGCTCGTGACGAGTATTTAATTTGTGCGAATTTATCGACCAAATATGTTCAAATTTAAAGTCATCAAGTTTTGTCATATTCGGCATCGCAAATGTTGACAGTGCACCGTCCCTGATCGAGGTGTGGTGAGGAATCTGTGTGAGCATGCTAACAACGCTCCCGTTAGATCCTTTCTCAAACACCCTGATCCTTTCTTGTTTACTAATCACAAAATATGGAGGCAAGACAAGAAACAACGGACGATTGGACCCTTGGCGGCGGCGACTCTTTGGCTGTGTCAGTCAGGTTCGAAGCTGATCGGCTCGCGGGCCTTTCCTTTCTACTCCCCACTATTACTTGCGGTGCGTCGGCCGGCACAGCCCGTTACCCGCTGCATTTAGAGCGACTAATGGCGGCGCAGCGCTTTCGAGCATTAGAGCGCTCATTGGGTCATAACTTGGACGACTACTCCTCCGCGGTTCACTTCGGCTCCGAGGCGATCGGCCCCGCGGCGCACCCGACGACGAGCCGCGGCGAGCCTCGAGCTCCGAGCCGATGGCAGGGCCCGATTAATTACGAAAGCCGTTCGTTGCCGTTCGGTCGTGGGGACATAGCGAGCGCGGCGCACGGGGAAAACTTAGCGCGGCAGAAAATGAAAGTCACGAGGGGCTCCGGCACACAAAGCACCGACGGCATGGCGCGGCCCCCGGAAGAGCTTCACGACGGCGTCCTCGGGTCGCGATCAAGGACCTCTCCTCTCCTCTCTGAAGGGGGTCCCGTTGAGACAAAACGCCGTACGAACGCTACGCTCTCCGCTCCCCCATTCACGAGTAGTTGTGTCACTCATTCAGAGTGGTGTGGCGTCACTCTCTATGGCGGAGCCCACCACCGGGTGGCCGCGGGGTGGCTATGTGCCGCTCCCTTACCGCTACTTCCTAATCAGGTATATTGGCATGGCCTTCCAATCGCTTTTTATTCCGTTTAATTGCGTTTTTCTCGCGGTGAGTCGCTCCTCCTGCCTGTCGGAACACAATGGAAGGGAGATGGACGCCAACTCGGCCGTGGGGAGTGTACTAGTGTACCAGAGGGGGAGAAAGCACCTTCTGCCCTCACTCACTCGCTTCGCTCACTGTTTGCCTATAACGGTTTGTGGCATGTCTCTTTGGCCTGTCAAAATGCAACAGAGTTCATATGTACTGTATTTTCACGGGTTGTTTGCTGGTGGTTGATTTATATTGTACAACACTGATTTTCAAACACTTTTTGGAACGCTGAAATTTTGACTGTCGTAGTAATAGTAAATAGTTTCCTTTTGTTGTTCTTCTTGCCAGAACGCCCCACTTTAGGACGCCCCCCCAGGCACCTCGTTAGGCTGCTTGGCCCACATCAACGACATCTCTATTTTCTTCCCCCCATTTCTTCTTTTTTACCTGTCGCCGGCTTGTCATTTTTTTTTTCTTCTTTGTCGCCGCGACGCTGCTGCGTGCCGTGCTTGTTTCCGTTTGCCTGACTTGTCTCGTCTCTGTTTGTCGCAGGTCCAGCACCAGCGCGGGCCCCGCAGCACCGCCAGAGTCGCTGAGACAGTCCAGGTGAGTCCTGCTCCTCGAGCGGCAATCATAGAGCTCCCCCACCGGCTCGGCTTCCCTCGGGGGAACGAATGCTTATCCGCTGAGCGGCGGATGCCTCCGCGGGGCGCCAGCCGCTAAACGGAACATTTTACTTGGTCGTCCACGCCACAGCTCCGCTTTGCCGCGCAAGGCGTCGCCCTCGGCGCCGCTCTCCGCGCTGCCGGCAGGTGTCATTACTACACTTTTGGCGCTAATTAGAGACCCACCTGCAAATGGCAGCTGCCGGAGTACCGAGTCCTGCCACCGAGCTGCCTATGGCGACTTATTTAAAATAATAACATGAGGGTGCGTTTGCAAAACGTCTGCGGCCTCGAACGGACGCGGACCTACCTCCGGCAGCTGTCACACCTACAGGTGCGTTGGCACCGAAAGGAAAGCCTCGATGCAATGTAAATGCACCTGTTCTCTGTCTCGCCGAAAAAAGAAATTAAGCTGCACGGGCAGGTGTCTTTTCCCCATTGTTTTATATATAGCAGCTGCAGGTGAGATTGCGACAGTATATTAGTAGGATTGTGTTTATTTCCCGTCGGTCTTTTGGTGGGAAAAGGGAAGTGCCTTATCTATACGCCCCCGTGCAACGTCGTGGAGGGAGGGGAGGGGGCAGTGGGGGCCTGATGGGGCCGTCGGCTCGGCAGATGGTCACCGCCCGATATCACGGATGGGTGAAGCCCGGGCCTGTTGACGCAGGGAGTGCCACGTCTTGCCGCAAAGGAGCGATACGACGTACTTTAATCAAAGTTACAACTAAATCGTCTGCTGGGGCCCGTTCCCTTCCGCAGCGGGGGCGCGAGTGTTACCCGGGGTGATACACTGACACACTGCCTTACTTCACCGAAAGGCGTTGGGCAACCCCCTCCTCTCTCTCTCCCTCTTGCCTCTGACTCCCTTCCCTGCTCCCTTCTCTCCCACACCTAGTCCGTCCCCGATGGAGGAAGCGAACATAACGAGAACACTCACTACTTCTCGCCGAGCACCATCTGTCTCTCCCCTTCGCCTTCCCGAACACCTGGAAAAACACACTGACGCATTGTTATCGAAACACGGTAGAGATCCGAGTGAAGTAGTTTCTCGCCACCAGAACTGGGCCGAGCCGAACAAGACGCAACACTTCTTTGAGGTCAGAAGGTAAACAGGGAAGGCAAACGAAAGAGTTAACCCGTCATTTCTTACGTCTTCAAGATCAAGTTACGCTTCTGTTTTCTGATTATTATTTTTTTTATTTTTGTTTCTTGGACGATCTTTGTTAGAAGCGTTAGCAAGTGCACGGAGAGAGACGAGTGGTGTGCTGGGAAAGGAAATACCGAGACGACGCGGGGAAGAGAGAAAAAAGGAGGAGGAGGAGGAGGAGGCAGAGGACAACAAATCTGTGTCGTCGTCGTGTGTCGACCGGAAGATATCGCTTGCCTCCTCGGCTCGGCTCGCCCGCTCCGCTTTCCTCCCCAGGGCGTGACGGACCAGGAGCCCCGACCTGGCCGGCCCGGCCGGCCCTCTCTGTGGCGGGAATTACAAGGCGCTGCGCCGCGGTATGAGAAATTGAGATGTTGTAAGGCTTTCTCCGCATCGGCCGGTAATCTGCGCCTCGTTTGTCTTGTGTTTACTTTACATGGAGCTGCTTTTCCGCGCCGCTGGGTTTGCGCAGCCCGGGCTGGGCGCGCCGTTACCCGGTTACTCGCCGCTCGTACTGCGGGCGTTGTTCAGTTCAGCGCGGAGAGTACCCCGAGCTTAGTATAGCAGCCGGGGCAGAGTACCCGAGCTGAGCATGAGCAGAGTGGGCGGGGGCAGAGTACACGAGCTAAGCGAGCAGCCCGGGCCCGGGCAGGGTAGAGTACCTGAGCTGTGAAGCCCGGGCAGGCCCGCTGACGTAGGCCCGCCGTAGGCCCAGCAGTTGTCATGGCGGTGACGCCCACCACCGGGCCCACCACCACCACGCCCAGCCCAGCCCTCTGCGCCCTGGGCCGCTCGCGGCGGGTGGTCTGGTCCGGTGGTGGGCGGGGCGGGCCGTAGCGTGGAAGGGCTGCGAGGGGCGCGGGGAAATGAAGGTTTCAGCGTGCCTCGTGCAGTCAGTGGAGTTGGTTCCCTCGACGGAAGATATACGAAAACAAGGGAAATTGTCGCGCATTGCAGAGCGAGTGTGTGTGTGTGTGTAAGGAGGCAGTGTGGCCAGGTAGTCGAGTGTAAAGAAAGTGGTCAGTGGCAGCGGCCGCGAGGCGCCGCCGCCCGGGTGTGTAGTTGGCAGGGCATTGGCGCCAAAATATCCGCACGCCTGCGGGGCCGCTCTGGCGCGATACGATATAAACCGCAGAACGGACGTGTCGTTTCAAATCAGAGAAAGGGGCGCCGGCGACACGGCGGGGCGGCCGGCGCGGCGCGGCACTCGCCATTTTAAAAGCGCTCGGCGTAAATCCATTCGCCGTTTGGCTCTAAAGTCTGCGCGGCCGGGGCGTGCCTTGGCCTGGCCTGGCGGCGCCCGCGGCAGTCGCGGCATGTCCGCGCCCCGCCCCGCCCCGGGCTTGTCCGAGAGCAGTGACCGAGGTAGTGCCAGCAATTAGCTGGATGATCAATCGTGGAGCCGGCGGCGACGGCCGGCCGGCGCCTGGCCGACAGGGCTGTCATTCCCGGAAGGAACGGATCCGCGAGCTACGCGACTGAACTTTTTCTATTTGAAATACCGTTTCCGACTAAAAACTCGGGCCAAGTGTGGGCGTGACGACTCTGCTGCACTCTTAATCCTGAGGTACATTTTTAATCACATCTTGATCAAGATGCTTTTTAGCAACTTGCAAGCGACAAATTTGTATCTTTGACGAAGATAGTAATTGTCTATCGAAATGATGCAAATCTGGCCCTTGCAAGTTGCAAAACCGATTCTGGTGAATTCGATGTGTACTTAATAATGAGTCTTTCTGTTGACAATAATAGTCCTTTCACATTATTTAGTGTGTAAACAATACAGACCGCGTGGAGGTGTCCGCGGTCGTTTTGGGGGGAATGCCACTCCGCTACTTTTACGTCACTGATTTCTTTCGTGCTCGACATTTTAATGCGAGTGTGATTGGTGCACCGGTGTGGTGCTGGGTGCTGCGCTATGCCGCCGCCGCCGCCGCCTCGGCTGCCGCTAGGCGGGCGGCCTCATACAATGGATCGTTTGAACGAGATCTGCGGCCGGAGCGTGTGCCGCCGAGCTATGGACTACTGCTGCTGGACCGCGGCCAGGCCATGGGCCGGGCCCAAGCCTCCTCACTGGTACAGCACAATCGCCATTTTTACTGCGTCCGCGTTTTTCTCTCGTGTAGTACCGTTAGCATTTTTGCGGCGCGCGCCAGCGATGCGGGTTGCAAAAAACGACTACTACTGTTGTTGGTGCACTGAACAATTTCAGCAATCGGAATAAGGGATTGAGACGGCAGGAGTGCTGGGAGGGTATACAATGTATGATAGAGGATGTATGCAGTCCGTAAGAAGGAGGGAGAGGTGTTGTTGGTGCTGACAGACAACTTCAGCAGCCAGGCCGGCCAACACAAGACCGCGCTCCAATTTTACCTGATCATTTTTTTTTTACTTGACCTCGTATGCCCGTTTGTGTGTGTTTTTTTTCCTGTATCAATTTCGCATGGCACGATATGCACCGCACGTACAACACCTCTCTGGTTCGCAGCCGTATAGCGCCTCGTGTGTGTGTGTGTGAATGCATAGCGGTGTGTGTGCGCTATGCGAGCGCCATGCGGGGCGCGATGGGAGTGTGTGGTGTGGTGAGGGTCGCGCAACATGCGTGTGCGGCTTTTTTTTAAGAGAATGGAATGCAACGTAATTTTTGGCGTTGCGCGGGCATTGATCATGTGTAAATCACAGCCACACACACACACACACTCACACACGAGCACGCACTCCACACATCCGTGGCACACACACACACACATACATGTGCGCGCACGTTTTAAAAATTCACTTTCTCCCCCACGCCGCTCCTGCGCAATGAAAGTAACGAGGAGACGGGTCGAAAACACGAGCGCGCGCGCGCGCGGCTGCTGCAAGCCACCATACGGCCACTTATCGTAAACGCTCGGGATCGATATCTCGATATGTGCATCGACCGCGAGAGGTGGTATCGAACCGCCAGCCGCGCGCCCGTCGTCGCGCCACCACCCGACCACCATTTCCACGCCCAATTACAGCAGCTTGGTTGCAGCGATTTTTGTTGTTTTTTTTTTGTTTTTTTTGGACGGCGGACGCAGAGAGATGTGGCGACTGCAACAGGCGGGGAATGTGCAATATTATTCGGCCCTCGAAGGCTTTGGTACGATGGAATATAAAATGTCCCGTGTTTGGCAGCTTCACAGTTGCAGCAGCAGGTATATATACGGTGCAAAAGCACGGCTATATGGTTTCTGGCGTCTCGTCTCTCATGCTGCGGTACGGGGCCCACAAAAAAGGCTCGGCTGCTGCCGCCGCGGCTCGGCCCAGCAGCAGCAGCAGCAGCAGCAGCAGTGTGCAGTGACACCGCGACCTGACCCGTCCCGCTGAACTACAAAGTAGCGGGCGGGCCTGCGCGGCCTTAATTAGGGACCGCCCCCACAACGCTACGCCACGCCACGCTCCCGCTTGCATTCCTGCACAGAGGGGAGAGGAGAGGGGGGGACGGAATAAGAAAAAGAACCCCACCCGCGGGCATAATTACAGGACATGGCTGGTTTGTGCCTAAAAGCCGTACAGACAGACAGACGGAGGAAGCGTCGTCAGCAAGTTTGTTTACTTTTTTTGTGTCTCACTTTACTTGCTGCTTGTGCAGGTGGGGTGTTTTGTGCCGTTGCTGTGAGCACTGTAATGTCTTAACGCCCCTGCGCGCCGGAGTGGGTCATGGGGCGAGCGGGGCAGGGC
>NW_026268586.1:5675-6499 GCF_000697945.3 Frankliniella occidentalis | reverse complement strand
CCCTCATCCCTCTCTCTCCCTCTCCTTCTCCCTCTCCCTCCCTCTCCATCCCCCTTCCCCCCCCCCCCTCTCCCCCCCCTTTTCCCCCCCCCCCCCCCTGGCCCCCCCCCCCCCTTCCTCTCGTCGAGTTGGCCGGTCCGTTCGCTCTCCTTGCGCTCCGCACTCCGCACAATGTTCCTCTCATTGTTGAGGGCCCGACCGGCCACAAACACAACCACGCGCTCTCTCTCTCACTCTCTCTCTCTCTCTCCATCTATCTCTCTCCTCGTCTATCTCTGTCTCTCTCGCACCTGCAGAAGAGAGGGGAAGAGGAACAAGTACAGGGGCCCAGCAACCACGCTTCAGTCGCTCTGTACGAGCCGTCTGGATCCTTAGCATGGTGAAGAAAGGAGTGTGGAGAAGAGGAGAGGGGGAGAGGGGGGGGAGGGGGTGAGTTGGGTGAGCGAGTGAAAAATTCCAGTTGACACTTGGTTGACCGTGTGTGCCCCTTGCGTGGGCCCGCGATCGGTCCCAACGTCTGCATTTGAATCAAACTGTCCAAATTGAACCGCGATGGAGGAGGGAGTGGGGGGGAGGGGCGAATCCTCATTCTTACGTGGCCGGTTTGGGAATGGCACCGCAAGTGAAGTGGCCGCAGCGCAGCCCAGCGCAGCCCAGCGATGCGTCGCTACGGCCAACGCCGAATGGCCAAACGGAGCGGCCCTCCCCCTGCTCTACCGCCCCCCCCCCTTCTCCCCCCCCCCTCTCTCTCTCTCTCTCTGCCGTTGGAAGTTGATCGCTCTCGTTGCCGTATTGTAGTATAATTGCTGCACGAGCCTGCTGCT
>NW_026268586.1:5352-5625 GCF_000697945.3 Frankliniella occidentalis | reverse complement strand
GAGGCAAGCTCCTTCACCGCTCTCTCCCTCTCTGTCTCTCTCCCTCCACTGCCCCTCTCGCTCTCTCTCTCCGCCACTATCTCTCTTCGCACCTCCTCTCCTTTCCCCACCCCATTTTTACCCTCTGGTCGCGGTGGCCCTTGGAGTGCTGGCCTGCGCCGAGGTCACTCTGAGGGCCCCTCCCCGTGCTCGCCTGCATGAGCCCCCGCAGGGCTTACTTGTCGGTCAGTGTGTTTCCGGTGGACGCGGATACGAATCTGAGAGCATTATATA
>NW_026268586.1:2507-3637 GCF_000697945.3 Frankliniella occidentalis | reverse complement strand
CACTCACACACCCTGCCTTTACCCTTCTGCGCATCGGCCCGCCTCGCCCCGCCAATGAGGAGAAATGGCCTGTGAGCGCCGGCGTCACTCTGCCCAACGCCTCCCCCCCCTCCCCCTTTCCTCTCCAGTCTCCCCGTCTCTCCTGCACCCCTCGCTTGCACCTGAATCTTCCCCCCTCTCGCCGAAGTCCCAGAGCCTCAGCGGGGAGTACCGTGCGGGTCGTGTGTGTATCGCACGTCATCCAGCCAAGGGGAGGAGTGCCGAAAACTGCGCAGCCTGCCCCCTCGCTCCTGTCCAGTCTCCGAGATAACGAGGCGAAATAGACAACTTTCCTCATCCCGCCGCTCATTCTCACCCTCATCCCCCACCCACCGCCAGGCGCGGATTAAGGGGAGGGGCGAGGGGGGCGATCGCCCCCCCTGTCGTCTCTAGGCAGCCGCGTGAAATGTAGGCAATTTGTGGTACAAAACCCCTGTATGTAGGCAACCAACAGTGCATCGCCTCCCCTGTCAGCTGGACCTTAATCCGCGCCTGCCCACCGCCCCCCTTCTACTAACACCGATCCTGGATCCTCTGCTACAAAGTCACCTAGGCTACTCTCGGTTAGATAGTTACAACACTATACAAGGCAATCATCTGCAGCTCGTCTTCTTCTTCCATCCAACATCGTCGTTCTCCTCGTGGCAGAGGGAGGTGCCGTGGTCTACCGTGGTAGAGCGGCGGTAGCACGCTGTCGCCGACCCCGGCCGGGCCGGGAGACGTCTTGCGGCTAGTCCCGCAGCTCATAGGGAGCTCAACTGCCTTCTAACTTTCCATCTGCGAACTTTGGATTGGCCTTTGGTCTCTCTGCGGCACGCCTCCGCCCCCCTCCCCCCTTTTCCCTTCCGCTCGCCCCACCTAGCTTCTCCATCGCAGGGCTGACCGACAGGCGGATGCGGATCGGGCGTTCAAAATCTAGACGGATACGAGTCGAGTAGCTCTTCTCCAGCAAAGACTACTAAACACCCTCCCCCCCCCCTCCTAGTGCTGTCCGACCCTAGTCGTAGAAGTCCCATGCCGACGCCATTCTTCAAATGTAATATCCAGTACCGACTCTTGACTCCACGGGGCTGCAGGGAGGGGAAAATGGG
>NW_026268586.1:0-987 GCF_000697945.3 Frankliniella occidentalis | reverse complement strand
CGCTTCGACCATTGCTTAGTTTTACTTTTGACTGGCCGACGGCTCACGACTCAGATATTCCCTTGCACGTTCAAACGGAGCACTCAGAGCCTCAGAACTGCTATAAACAAATCATTCTCAATCTGATCGGTTGGAAGCTGGCCAGCATTGAGCGCAAAACAACTACTGGTGAGTCTAAGAGAAAAAAAAGGGTCGACCGACAAGCCAAAAGCAAGGAGAGGTTAGGTTAAAAACTTATCTTGCATTGGCAGACCAGAGTGCACCCCAACCCCCTGTCAGCCGGGCCGTATCTTAGGGATCGTCCAGGAAGTACGTCCGTTGCGCACCTAGAAAGTTCAGCATCTGCAAGCTCTCATAGCGCCTGGTGGGTAGGCAACATGTTGGCTGCAGTGCATGCGTGAACTGCGGGGTGGCCTACCCGGAGTCTCGCAGGCGTCGAACTCCCGTTAATTTGCCGTATGAATCTCAGAATAATAACGGACCTTCTTTCTGGACGACCCCTTATGGCACGCATGGACCCCCCCCCCCCCCCCTGTTCATGTCTCAGCGGAGCCGGCCACCTGCGCCGCGCCGGTATGGGCGGTTGTCACCTAGAGCTATCTGAGTGCCGGGAACAGATTAATTTTACCTCTATGCACTCTGCCCGACTCTGCCCCACCCAGGTCCGTCATGGAATGCTACGTCTGCACTGCGGCGTTTGACGGCGGCGAGCGGCTGCCCAAAGTGCTCATACCGTGCGGGCACTCTGTGTGCCTGAAGTGCGTGCAGCAGCTGAGCGACAAGAAGTGCCCGACGTGTCGTCAGGTACGTGTTCTCTATGATCCTAACCAGTAGCAGACCGCGGGATGCCAGCCCACGCACGACCGTTTTGGTGCCGATGCCCAAGGGCAAATTATGGTGCCAAAGATATCTCTCCCTTTCGGTCGCCAGACGCTACATTCATTAAACATCGTTACATTCATTTTCGTGCATGTCTCTACGCTTTCT
>NW_026268585.1:8386-8735 GCF_000697945.3 Frankliniella occidentalis | reverse complement strand
GGGGGGGGGGACTGCCACATTGGACTGCATTTGTCCAAAACCCTTGAAAACAACTCCTGCATGTTTGACACTATTAAATTCACTAAGAAACAACTAGACAAGCTGCAAGAAAACAAAGTACGAATGCAATGAATGCTGTATTTTCAAAAAACAGCCACCATTTCAATTTCTATAGCAAAATATTCGTTCCTTTGCTATCATCCGGCTTTATTGAAATGCTAGGGGCTTGGATTGGAGAGCTCAGCTCTCCGCAAGCCTCACCTACGTCGAGCGGCGTAATGGGGGCTGACCGAGGCTGACCGAGGTTCACAGGCTGGAGTTACTCCGTGGGCTCCGTGGTTCATGCGTC
>NW_026268585.1:8146-8336 GCF_000697945.3 Frankliniella occidentalis | reverse complement strand
CCCCCGTCTACTGGACCTCATAGAGAGAGACTACATCGTCTCTCTAACCTTACACAGCGCCTGGGTGGCGCGGGCGCCTGGCGGCGAAGGATAGGCAACCCACCTCAGCAGCGGAGCGCGACGGGCCGGCCTAACTCGCAGGGGTTCCAGCTGAGGGGTTGGGGTTGGTGGCAGAGCCCTGCATCCAGGC
>NW_026268585.1:2780-3470 GCF_000697945.3 Frankliniella occidentalis | reverse complement strand
GTCTACGGTGGCTGGGCGTGTGCTTCAATGCTGAGCACAAGTCTTCCATGCTGTCCCTGATTCGCGCCAATGCATCATCAGTACAGGAGCTCCGTGTGTACTGCACTTTATCTACTGAAGACAAGGACTTCTACTTTCCCGATCTGGGCCAGGAGCTGGCGGACTGCGACCTGCGGGCCTTGCGGCGGCTCGTCCTTGTCCGCAAGAAGACCTGCCATGTGGCGGCCTGCGTGGTGCAGCGACGGGACATTCGAAGCTGCTTGCTCCCTTCTGTTGACGTAGTCTGTAGGAAGTGTCAGACACTGCAATTCTAGGAGAATGGGCCCATTGTGTCCTCAGCATGCTTTTCGTGCAGTAATGATGGTGCCTAACGAAAACTACTCTCTTTAATCTGAAAAGAATGTCTGACATAAGCAACTCATAATTTAATTTTGTTTCAAGCCGTTTGAACTGTCTAACTTGTAAATATACCTTATTCATTCAGCTGCATTTTAAGGCGTTAATTTATTTATCTGTCTGTTTACCTAGCAGCATCTAAGCAAAAAGCATGACAGTAAACATATGCCAATCAGACTGAGAAGAGGGGGAGCCGCGCTCGCTCTCTGTATTCGTAGATTCGCGGCTTTGGTTAGGCCACCCGAAACGGCAGGGTGCAGCGGGGCGAGCTGGGCCGGCCGGACTTTCTGACAG
>NW_026268585.1:0-797 GCF_000697945.3 Frankliniella occidentalis | reverse complement strand
TTTTTGCTTTGCTGTTACCCCCAGTTTATTGAATTATGTTTCTAATTACCATGTTCAGGCATTTAAGATACGACGACTTGAGGACCTCCCCGACAACTTTCTGGCGATTCGGCTGTTAGCAGCCGAGGACGCACCACCCTGCAAGAAGCCTAAGATCGAGGACCCAGAACTGGAGCAGCTTCAGCGGGGAGCGGATGCGGGGCGGAAGATGGTGGAGATGCTGCGGCTGGTGGTTCCTCAAGCGGTCGAGTCCTTCAACCGCCAGCTGGAGTCGTCGGTCGCCCAGCTTGGCCAAGTGGAGGAGGCCCTGGAGAGGCGGGTACGGCGGGAGGCGGCCGGCGATGTGGGCACCACGTCGGACGCCGTGGAGGAGGCCGTGGAGGATGTGGGGTGGCTTCCGTGGTGGGGACCACGTAGGAGGACGTGGTTGAGGACGTAATTGAGGTCGTGGAGGAGGCCGTGGAGGAGCCGCTGCAGCTGGCGCGGCAGCTGGAGGCCAGCCACCGCCTGCTCACCTCCGCCAAGTGCACCGTCGCTGCCGAAGAGGAGGGTGGCTCCGCCTGGACGGCCTCTGTGCAGCCCGGCGGGTGCGGCGACATCTTGCGCCTTCTACTGCTGCAGCTGCGGGCGGAAGGCCAGCTGGGAAAGGTGAGTCTTTAAGAAGGTGGGACCACTCTCATGGTGTTGACGAGGTGTTCATCTACTGTCTATCTCTCCAGGTCGACGATGCCAACGCCGTTCCTGACGCCCCTGCAGCGCCTTACGTGGGTCCGCCTCTCATCTATACCCTTAAGATA
>NW_026268584.1:8824-10179 GCF_000697945.3 Frankliniella occidentalis | reverse complement strand
CTCCCAAAGGGCAATTTTTTCCGCTGGCTGCGATGCAGTAGCAGCATCGTAAGTACAGTGCTCGATTTTTTTAGGAACTTCCAGAGATAAATCTGTGCAGTTTTTGGGATTTCCCTGAACATCTTTTTTTTTAATGTTTAGCGACGTTGCAAAGCTGCCGCTAAAAGTACTACGTTTTGAGTCGGGCATGTGCTTACAAAATAAACTCGACGATTTCAATCATTTGAAAACAGTCCTGCTCCAGATGTTAACTTGTGATCGTGCGCTATTAGCGATATTTTAATATGTAACAAGTACGGAACTCTTTGAAATATCCTAGAGGGTATAATATGCTTTCTCGTGAAATCCCAACAATTTGTTAAAAGTGTAACAATGTTGCTGTTGCCACAAGAATGGGAAAGTATAATCCCTAACATTTCCCTGACTTCCCTGACACATTTTGTTTTCCCTGAAATTTTCCTGACTTGGAGCAACCCTACGCTAAAAACATTTTTGTCTGCAGACATGTAGAGGCGCGGACTTCTCTATACTTTAAGAAACTTGTTTTTCTCCCTCCATATTTACAGGACTGCCGAAAGAAAGTGCAAATGCAGAGTCCGAAGCAAACTGAACAAAAGGATTCTTTAATCACACCCAACGGGAACGGAAGTGAATAGGAAGTGCGAAATATTGGACGTTAGAATTTTTATCTCTCTTGCGTTTATCTCGTCGAGACTGCGGAAGTGCGGCAGGTTTTCGCCTTTCACGGCTAATGCTGCGGCCCGGCCCGCGTGTCACTGCCAACACGGTAATTATTACCTTCTCACGTGCACAACAATTGCTCCTTTTCATCTGCTCGCACCTCCCGCCCACCGCCCTCTCTCCCTTCATTCTCCCGCACACGGGCACGCAATATACGCTGCTCCAAGCCCGTTGGATTCTCTTGTGCTGAATTTCGAAGCCCAGTAGAGAAAGTGGTCTGTTGACTATGATGTTATCGTTTATGTCCCCCAGCAGGCCCCAACCCCCACCCTCTTAGAACCTCTCACCCACACTGCGTAAAGAATAACATTAACGAAATTTGCGCGCGTTTTTTTAGCAGATTCCACATAATACTAATTATGATCATACACAATTATAAATGTATCATTTGTTTGTGGTCTAGCGCAGAGAGCAGGTTGTTTATCTCCTGTGCCCCGACCGTTCCTGTTGTCAAGCCTAGAATTATATCTATACATATATTCGGCATTGTTGATAAAGCGCTTCGCCATGCATACCACGCTCCCTCTCCCCCAGAAATGAGTAATTGTGAATATAGAAATGAAAACACACGTATGTGTCATCCGCTTTCATTTCCGATGTTGGTTGGATTTTTT
>NW_026268584.1:8221-8774 GCF_000697945.3 Frankliniella occidentalis | reverse complement strand
AGAATAAAAACATACCGTTGACGATAAAAATGGTATTTTCTTATAGTTGGGGCACAAAGTGCGCTCAACTTTGAACAGAAACTGAAAAGCGGTCACGCCTGAAAATGCTCTTCAGGAATCATGCAGAAAGTCCGTCCTTTAATTACCGTTACGAGACTGCCAAGTTCAGCCAACGCAAGGTCTCATAGCGCCTGATGGGTGTTAGATAGGCAACATTTGAGTGCTGCGCGTGCGTGTGCTGCGGGGTGGCCGATCCTGAGTCTCGCAGGCGACGAGCTCACGTAATTTACCCAATGAATCTGAGAAAAACGGACGTACTTTCTGGACGATCCAATGTCACTATCACTTTCTTCTAATGGAAATGCAGTTTGGAAACATATCATTTAAAAAACAGACACTATCAAAAATATCTACATTTTCAAAGTAGTTTGAAAGTACAAGCTACAGTTTGTCTGTTTTAGTTACAAAACTATAAAGCAAAACAATGGCGTGCTGAACTTTATGTAAATGTTGCAACTCACATCATATGTTGATGCTCGAATCGTGACACTCC
>NW_026268584.1:2396-3176 GCF_000697945.3 Frankliniella occidentalis | reverse complement strand
TGTTAAGGTAAAAGGGGGATAACCAGACCCCAAAAATAACAACTCGTCATAGGGTAGAAAAAATAAATGTCACCAATGAGCTAGAAATTATTTGTTGCCAAATTCTTACATGTTCAGAGAGGTACTTAGTCCAAATTTTGTAAAGGCACGAAGGGTTTAGTGCCCTTACAAAGGCACTAAAACTGCCAGAGGCCCTAATTTTCAAAACCTTCAGGGCGTTTGAGTGAGTTTACAGGGGCACTAAACCCAGAATTCGGTTAGTGCCCCAGGAAAGGCACGACTTGGCCCCAATGTTTTTCCAATGTATATACAGGGAGAAAGGGGGGATCATTTCAGCAACGGCACCACAATCTCCGTATAGAGCCTCGACCGCTGCTGCTCACCTTCTCGCTGGTTATCACCGTGCGCGACGGAAATCCGATTGCATCCAGTGGGGCTGGGCACCAATCACATCACACACACACTGCGCACCACATCACACACTTGTATCCAAATCACTGGCACAGCACAAAACAACACACACACAGATGCACAAGAACGGAGCGCGATCGCAAAATGACAGGCGGCGCCGAGAGGTACCGCGATATTCCTCTCTCTCCCACTCTCTCTCTCGCCTCGACTGAACCGCCGGTGTCGGCGTCCTGCGGCAGACTGCGGGGCCGGGTCGGGCTGCGCCCGGCGGAGCGGGGCCAGCCGGGGGAGCGAGCGAGCGTGCGACCGAGCGGTGCGCCGCTGCACGAGCCCGCTGCATCTGGTACCCCCCCCCTCCCCCCTCTGCTC
>NW_026268584.1:0-881 GCF_000697945.3 Frankliniella occidentalis | reverse complement strand
CAATATCTGATAGTCAAATGGATTCCCGTTAATATGAGTTTATGTCAGACTTAATTCGATTTCTCGTTCATATTTTAATTTCATCAAATTCAATTTGAAAATGCATTTCAGTTTAAAAGCTGTCATTTTGTCTATACACGCATAGTCACCCCATTTACTGCGACTGGAGCAAGAGCTTGGTCTTTCCTGTAGACATTTCATGAAGTCAAGAAACCATCAGGGAGTGAGTACTGTAAAATACCCTGTAATATATAGAACTACAGGGATGGCTTGTGATAAAAGTGCACTAAATGTGAGCGAGACCGTTTGATAACTCTAATTCAGCCGCACGCTCATTGTAGCTCAATTTAAGAGAGACCCATCATCGCTCTAGATATGAAACATTTTGGAACCACACTGCGACTGTAGCATTGAATGTTAAGGTAAAAGGGGGATCACCAGACCCCAAAAATAACAACTCGTCATAGGGTAGTAAAAATAAATGTCACCAATGAGCTAGAAATTATTTGTGGCCAAATTCTTACATGGTCAGAGAGTAAGAATCCCCAATTAAGTACACTGGAAAAAGAAAGGTACTTAGTCCAAATTTTGTAAAGGCACGAAGGGTTTAGTGCCCTTACAAAGGCACTAAAACCCAGAGGCACTAATTTTCAAAACCTTCAGGGCGTTTGAGTGAGTTTACAGGGGCACTAAACCCAGAATTTGGTTAGTGCCCCAGGAAAGGCACGACTTAGCCCCAATGTTTTTCCAATGTATATACAGGGAGAAAGGGGGGATCATTTCAGCTTGGTATGTGACTTAGGAGATTCTTAAACTTCCGTAGACTTAAGATTATCTGTGTTGTCATTCATTGTTTTCTTTTGCCACCACCTCACTTACTC
>NW_026268583.1:12273-13633 GCF_000697945.3 Frankliniella occidentalis | reverse complement strand
GAGCCCAAAAAATTTCTATTAAAAACTTTGTTTTTTTCACATCGTTCTTAGACGGTACTCGTTAAAGAAAGTAGAGTCCTTTGGGCCAAAATTTTGTCCGTTTGGCTCTATCTCTAACCGTTTGGGCGCCAGAGGGCGTTCTTCACACGAAAATCCCCCTAAAACATTTTAATGGTTTTTCTCAGATATTTTAAGGTCTCCGGTGGGGTAACTCGTCAAAGTAAAACCCCGAGGCACAAAATTTGTGACTTTTAGGACCGAAGGCCTATTTACGACCGTGCCTTTTGCCCAACTTCGGTGTCAGCGCCGCAGGCCTAGGTAGACGTATGCTAGGCGCGTCGCAGCGTAACAGTGTTCGTGAGATATCGCGAAGCCTGTTACGCGAGACGTAGTCTGGCGTACATCTACCTAGTTATTAAATACATATAAACCCCAAATTTCTATCTCCAATAGCTTTGCGCAGGGAATCTTTCAAAAAATGCGATTTTTGAAACTGAAATGTCCTTTTTTTCTCGACATCATAGTGTCTCCTTCGGTCCGGGCGAGGTACACGGGGCCCGCGGGCCCCCAAAACAAGCGGACCCCGCCCGAGGGGATTTCCTCTTTCCGCCCCGGGCCAGTCCGCGCCTGCGGGTAGGCGCGGGCGGTAAGGGTGGGCAGCCCAGGCTGAGCCTGAGCTGCTGGTGTGAGTTAGCCTAGCCACCTAGGGATAAGGATTCCGGTGCAATCTCGTGGGGTCGAGGATGGGGGTCCATGTGCTCCAGGAATCGTGTTCCAAGGGCTGTGTTGCGGGCAGAGGTCCTGTCGGCTGGGGGCTGGGGAGTAAACCTACTCTGCGACCAATATACTGGGGCCGGCCGCCAACACGCAGCAGGTAGGCCGCCATTGCATCACTCTCCCTCTCTCGACTGTGCCCAAGGAAGAGGGAAGTTGGGCTGGAGCAGCCGGCGGGGTCAGTTTTACCCGCGGGCGCGGACCGGAGTTTACGTATGTGTGGAAAGGGGGAGGGGGGGGGCATCCCCACCCACGTTTCCTTTCTCCCGAAATGGAGGCAGCTGCGGCTGTGATCGTTGTGGTACACTGTTTAATCAGACAAATACATATGAATCCGTTTTGGTGGTCCGTGTGTCGTCTTTACAATCCAGTATGGTTGCGTTTCCTTTCGCGACAGGAAAATTAGGCGCCAGTTTCGATGTGTATCGCACTGCCAGCAAATGTACACATGTGTTAGCTGTAACTTCCATAATTACATACTATGCACGGCTGTAGTTACAAGTAACCTGTGTGATTGTCGCGAGTGGCTGTTAAAAATTCGTAAAAATTGCAGTTTATTAGTGCATTTACAACAATTCGCCCCCCC
>NW_026268583.1:8158-12223 GCF_000697945.3 Frankliniella occidentalis | reverse complement strand
CACTTGTACTGCTAGGTATTTAGATCGTGTGAACATGGATAACCTACTGTTTTGTTTAATATGGAGTGAGGAAAGGAGACTTTGTCCTCTGATAGGGTAGAACCAATCTTGGGTACAGGAAATGATTGTGATTATTGAACCAACCTTTATTAATGCAATAAACATGAAAAACACTTAAAAGCCACAATATTTTATATGTACAGGCATCTCAGTTGCATATTGCTGGATGAAAATAGTAATGTTGTCCCAACGAGTTAAATGCATGCACAAGAAATTAGCAACAGCACTCCATGCTAGAAATCATTGGGGAGGAAAATCCTTAGAGAGGTTTTTAAATTGATTCATTTTGACCCAAGAGTAAATGGCGCCCCACTCTGGGTGTGGCTCCTCATGTGGCGGTGGCGCGCGCAAGATGTCCTGGTGGCAGCCGCGGGCGCAGGCCTTGCACGGGGCCGCCTGGCAGTAGCGGGGCGCGTCCATGTGCACCTCGACCAGGGGGTTGTCCGCCATGAGGGTGAAGACGGAGCGCTCGTGGAGGCGCGCGTGGACGCACACGCACTCAATGCCCTTCGACAGCTGCAGCCCGACGGGGTTCAGCCTGAGGGTGCGCAGCGCCGGGGCCTTGGCGGGGGTCAGGGCCCCGGCCAGCAGCTCGACCACGGCGTTCACCTCCAGGTGGCGCAGGGCCGGCAGCGACGGCAGGGCGGCGAGCAGCGGCCGCAGGTACGAGCACCTCGAGGCGTCGGAGCGGTCGTCGTCGATCTCCAGCGTCTCCAGGCGGGACTGTCCTGGACGCCCGGCCAGGGCGAGGACCAGGCCCATGCAGCCGCCGTCGTCCACGGCCTGGCCTTCCGTCGACGTGTACCGCAGGGAGACGGACTGCAGCTGGTGCGCGCGGCGGAGGAACTCTTCGGCATCCTTGACGCGGGCGTGGGCGTGCAGGATGACCCTCCGCAGCGTCGCGCACGTCGCTAGGGCCGCCATCCCGGGGTACGGGTCGACCACGAGCTCGCGGAGGTTGGGCATGCGGAGGAGCAGAGGCCCCCAGTGCCGGCTCCACGGCCACAAGTGGAAGTCGAGCGCCTCCAGGGTGGGGGCGTGGACTTTCAGCATGTAGTTGAAGAAGTTCCGAGTCATCGGGTGGGGCACACAGCGGAACCGCTTCAGGGACGACTCGGGCAGAGATACCTCGTCTTCGGGCTCCGGGTCCCACCATCCACTGATTCCAGACACAACCGGAATCTGGAGTTCCTCCAGGCCGCAACGACCGTACACCAACAGATGGAGCAGCGGCTCGAGGTCGACAGAGCCGTTAAACTCCATCAACAGGGTGAGGCCGCGGAGTCGGCCGAGGGCGAGCTGGTTCTGGATGACGTGCATGGCCGTCTCGAGCATTTCCTCGCCGCCCGCCCCGGCCACGTAGACGGCCAAGCTCTTCACGGCGCACTCCGTCTCCGTGTACAGCGAGTGCGACCCGAAGGCGCTCAGCTCGAACAGCGCGTTCTCCACGCACGGCGCCAGGCGGAGCGCCGGCGCGAGCCACTCGTCCGGCATGAGGGACATGCGCCGGTGGCGCCAGACGTCCTGGTGCAGGGCCAGCTCCCCGAGCCGCTTGCACACGAGGCGGCAGGACAGCAGGTCGGGCACGTCCACGTACTGCAGCACCACGACCAGCACCTCGTCCAGCAGGCTCTCCATGGTCTGTAAGCACACACAAGGGGAACGGCGGTTTAGCGCGGCGGCAGCACACACAACAAAACAACAATCTAGGCGCTTGCAAGGGACGAGTCACTCAGAGTGGCGGAACGTCAGGTAGCGCTGCTGGAGGCGGAAAACAAAGTAGCAGACAAAAATATCGCGTGTTCAGGCTTGGTTGTGGCACCAGGACGGGCTGAGCGTGCAGCACACAGTACACCGAGTTGTAGTACACACCTTTACGCTGCTGCTGCTGCTGTGAACTGGAGATCGTTCTTTTGCTGGGCTAGGGCTGGGTGAGCGAGCGAGGCGGGAGGCGTCAGTCGACTGAGGGAGGATTGAGAGTGAGCGGCCAGAGCAGCGAGCGTTGTGAGCGTTCTGCGACGCCGGGCCGGGGCCGGGCCGCCTGGTCTGGGCTATCCCAGCCGAGCCTGAGCGCCCCCCCCCCCTCCCCTCTACCCACTCCATTCCCGACGGGTAGCCCAGTCCCCCTCCACCTCTCCCCCTGCGCCCTCCGCGACAAATTTTGTTCTCAGCCCTTGTGCTGCCGTGCTTGTTTCTGGCCGGCAGGTTTGCGTTTGCGTTTGCGTTTCCATCGGGCTTAGAGAGAGAGAATGTCATTAACATCAAGTATCAAATACACCTGCTGGATCGAAGGGGAAATAAGCGGAATACCCTTTGAATTGGACAATTTTCTCGGTTTGATTGTTTATTTCCTTCCATTCCATTACAGTATTTTCCGTGTCACACAATTTGTCTTTGCCACAAAAAGTTGTATCGAGTATCGAACCAATAGCGCTTTTCAGACTCGATTGGGTAAATCACACCAGCTCAGCGGCGGAGCCATGGTTAAAGTTTCTAATGTTGACACATCAGAAATGTAGCAAGATAAAATGGTGTGCATCTCTGGCAACTGACATTTGTCTTCAGGGACATGCGTAAAAAAGATAGCTCCCTCGCACCACGCGTCGAGGTGGCAGTTAGTAACACACATTAGGCAGGGGTGGGTATCACATCTGCTACCTTTGGAGTGTATCTCGACGTGCAGCGATGGGTTCTCCCACAAGAGCTTCTTCACCTCGGCCTTGTGCAGCCAGGCGTGGACGCACCCCCAGTTCGACTCTCGCGTCACGAGGCTCCGCAGGGCCGGCGCCGTGGCGGGGGTGATGGCCACCAGCAGCTCGTCCGGCGCCACCTCGACGTGCAGGTGCCGCAGGTGGGTCAGCAGGGGCAGCGCGCGCACTAGCGGCTGCACCTGCGGAAGGTACTTCTTCTTGTTGTAGATGCGCAGCGTCTCCACGCTAGACCGCCCGGACGAGGCCAGGTCAAAGACCAGGTCCACCCCGGTCGTGCTGGACTTCCACACCCAGGTTATTTTGTCCCGAAAAGTGAGGCAAGAGTACTTGAGGGTGACGTCGCGCAGCTGGTTGGCGCGGCGGAGGAACTCCCTGGTCTCCGGGCCCACCGCGACCGGAAGCGTCACGGTGAGCTTGAGCTTCCGGAGGGAAGTGCTCGCCGCCAGGGCCTTCATCTCGGAGAGGGGCGAGCAGCGCAGCTCTCGCAGGTTGGGCATGCTCGCCAGCAGGGCCGCGGGCGCAGACATGACGGTTATTTTGTTTTTAAGCTCAACTTTCTCCAGAGTGCCGGCGTGCTCGGCCAGCAGGAACTTGAACACCTCCAAGGGCTGAGCTCGGCTATTTCCCATCTTCTCTAACCATTTGAGCCTCAAAGCCTTAAGAGATGCGCAGGAGGAGACGCTGCGTGGAGTGGTCATACGAGGCATGTAGCCCCAGTAGCCAGAAATGCTCAGCTCCTCGAGACCGGGTATGGACATCGAAATGTCCAGTAGCTTGGCGGCAGCGACACCTTCCATCTCTGGCAACTCGTCAAAGCTAAGGCCCTTCAAGCGGCCCAGTGCTTTCTGGTTGAGGATCACCTGAACACCTTCCTCCAGATTGCCATTGCCGCGCCAGTCCCATATGTACCCAAAATTCAGCCTCGCTGCGGCACATTTGGTGCGGGACAGTTGAGGACGGTGGCATCTGCCTACCGCCCACAGGTTCAGTGAGTTGAGGCACGGCGCCACGCGTAGCACCGCGCACGCCCAAGGGTTGTCGTCGTAATGATGTCGATGCCGCCACACGTCCGCGTCCACGGCCAGGCGCGCCAACCTCTTGCACACGAGGCGGCAGCGGATGAGGTCTCGCACGTCCATGTGCTTCATCACCAACAGCAGCACTTCGTCCGGCAAAAGCTCCATGGTGCTCTGGAACGACACGCGCAGAAATGATATATATTAGGCAGTTGTAGTGCTGTATGTAGTGTTCTAGTCGTCCCGAGGAGTCAACAAAGTGTGCGCGGTCCGCCCCC
>NW_026268583.1:1867-3688 GCF_000697945.3 Frankliniella occidentalis | reverse complement strand
TTACTTTTTATATTTTTGAAAATTTCTGAACTATTAGTGGAACGGACAGCGAGGGCACGCCCCGGACAGGTCTTAGGAACAGGACAGGTCCGATCGCGTGGACTGGTCCTCGCGGTCCGAAAATAAGGCCCCGGTGGTGGCGGTGGGGACGCGACGGGTCACGGGTCGCTACATATGAGCTTGACTGGGCGGGGTCTTGAGCGGCTGCAGGATGGATAGGCCCATGTGGTGGTGGTGCGCCGGGCCGTTTGGACCGTTTCTCATCGTGACCCCGCCTTCCTTGCCCCGTGACCCCCTCGTCCTCCCGCCTCCTCCCCGTGACCCCGCGCGGACCTGTTTGTTTACTGCGCGCGCCGCTCGCGGGTGCAGCAGCATTCCTCGCATTTCCTCCAGAAATATTATCATGTATTATGACGGCGAGTCGGTGAGGGGGGGGGGGTCTTCATAAAACCACGTGGTCTGTTTTTCATTTCTTCGGGCGCGGTCGTCTCTCTACGCCCGGCAGAAGGCAGCTCTATGATTTATCGTATGCTAATGCGTCGCCGTGCCGTGCCGTGCCGTGCTCTCCGTGGTGCAGCCCTGCCTGCCTAGGCTTCGCCCTGCCTGCGCTCGCCCGCCACTCGCACGGGTTGTACTAGAAAGTGACCCGGGCCGCGTCACGGCCAGAGAGGCTTGAAATCGCTCATTTTCTCTCTGACCGGCGATATGCGGTGGGGAGAGGAAAGGAAGGTTGAAGTGGGGTCCGACCCGCATCCTGCCACACACTCAGGGCGACAGAGGAGGTCCCTGCGGTGCGAGCTCGGAGTGTACCTCGGCTGCGCATCGCTCCCCGTCGAATGTATACTACTCGCTTGTCGACTCGACAGGTGGTCATTGTTTTCAGGAGCCGCGCCGGGCGGCAGCGGGTACCCCGGGTACCCCCCCCCCCCATCTATCCTCCTGGTCCAGGCCGGTCCCACCGGGTCCCACCGGGTCCCACCCGCGCGGGCCACCTGGGTCCGGTCCCGTCTCGGGTCCCCGGCGCTCCGCCCGTTTGACTGAGCTGAATGATTAGTGGATGTGATTTGGGAGCGGAATGCCTGTCGAGCAGCGCGGTGGTCCCCGCGCTGGTTCCCGGAGGTCCTCGTTGACGGCGGAAGCACCCCTCGTCCTCCACCGCGCCGTGGAGGTAGGCAACCTCCCTGACCGTCGACCGGACGTGTCGGGACCTGTCGTCCGCTCGTCTCGGCCGCGCTGCGCTCGCTGCGCTAGACGCTGCTGCTGCGCGGCCCAGACACACCACACCAGACGGACGGGCGGCGGCGGGCGGGCGGTCACTTCAAAGATAAGACGACCAGACAGACGGACTCGCCGTCGTCGCGCCCCGCCGCCTCCGGTGTCCTCTCGCTCGCGTCTCTTTTCTACTGTACGTGCCGCTGCCGCCCGTGAGGTGTTTGTGAGCAACGCCGCTGCCGCCTTCACCCTTTTCTCTCTCTCTCTTTCTCTCTCTCTCTCTCTCTCTCTCTCTCTCTCTCTCTCTCTCTCTCTCTCTCTCGTCGCGACCTGTCGTCGTCGGCTTTTTTGGCCGTCAGTGACAGAAGTCCCCCTATATTCCCCAGTCGAGCCGCGCAAGTTACACCGTGCTATGGTCCGAATGTGTGCACAGCCGAGTCACTCATTTGCGGGCGCGCTGTGCGAGGTGTCTCTCACTTCATACTGTTGTAGTACAAGATCGTGTCACTCACGCCCTCCTTCTCTTTCTCTCTGCAGGTGCGCGTTGTCGGCGCCGCCGCCCCCGCTACAACTCCCGGACCCCGGATACATTTGGATTATCTCGTGTGT
>NW_026268583.1:0-1817 GCF_000697945.3 Frankliniella occidentalis | reverse complement strand
TCCTCCTCCTCCTCCTCCTCCTCCTCCTCCTTTAGAACTTGTCACACCTCTCTCGCGGCGACACAAGGGCGCCCTCTGTCCGTCCGCGTGCCGCGTGTCGCTCTCGCGGCCCCGCGCGCGCTCTCGCTTTTTGGGCCTCGCGGCGGCGCCTCGCCCCGCTCCGCTGTTGCTGCACGCCCCGGGGGCCGCGCACAACGACGATACTCTTTGACGCGATCCTCGGAATAGAGCGGCGACGGCGATTGGGCAGCGCTGTAGCAACGCCTTTGCCCCGTAGTGTAGTAGTACCCCCGCAGTACGCGCATGGTACCTTCATGTTACCTTTTATTGTACCTTTACGGTACCTGTATGGTACTTCCATGGTACCATGTTACACCCATAATAACCTCCACGGTACCTCGGTGCTTCACGGTTTCTCCATGGTACCGCCATACCGGTAGTACCTCCTAAAGTACCTCCCGTAGTACCTCCCGCAGTACTACTCTGACGGATTGCTCTCTCGGCCGGACGTTGGAGATTTGCTGCGCCGCAGGTACCTCCGCTGCTCGTGTCGTACCCGGCCGTCACGCAGCGCGGTGCCGTCTGCTCTGCTCGAGGGGCGTAATGGCGCATGGCGCTTCCGGTAGCATCGTGATTTAATTGGCCCTCTGGTGCTGTTGCTGCTGCTGCCGCCGCTGGTGTGAACGGCCATCAGCTGGCCTGCTGCACCTGCAATGGGTCGCGACGCGTGGCGGGGCGAGGCGCGGCGGGGCGTGCTGGGGCGTGGTGTGCGACGCGGACAGGCACACACAGGACCCCCGTTGTGTTCGGCTGCTTGCACCTGACGGAAGATAAAAATCCATGTCGCCGAGAGAGTTTGAGAGAGAGAACGAGAGGGAGAGAATGGGGACATTGGCAGCGAGCCGGCGTTGCTGCTGCTGAGTTTTTGAACCTCGCGCTGAGAGGGGAGATAGACATCTGCGAGCGCGCGGAGGTCATCGCCGCCGTGCTCATGCTGCGCCGGGGTCGCCGGCGGCGGGGGAGCCTCGCCCGGCCACGCCCAGGAGGAGGAGGGCAGGGCGCAGCATTGCACGGTCATCGCCTCGTATGAAAAATGGTGGCGGTGCGGGGTGCGGGGCGGGGGGAAGACTGTTTAGGGGTGAGGAGGCGCTCTCCCTTGTCTTGCAGCTCCCCCGCACCCTCTCCCCCAGGGCCCACCGCACACTCACACACACAAATTGAAAATCGAAATTCGATTTGGGATTGGCTGTTGTGCGCCGATGATGATGATGGCTGGCCCCGTGCACAGGTGCGTGCGTGCGTTTGATGTGTAGCTCTGTGTGTGTGTGTGTGTGTGGAGGGGGGGGGGCATCGTTTCCCGGAAGGAAGCCGGACAGGGCGCATGGAGGAGGTGCGGGGAAAAAGAGGATGAGGTTTGGGGAGGTGGGCGGACTGCGGGCGGGAGGCGAGGCGTTCACCGCAAAGTGTATTGTGCCCCCCCGCACGCCGTCCTCCCCGGCCCGCCCCTCTCCAGGTCTGCTGTGCTGTATGTCCTTTATCCTATCACTTTCCTGATCCCTTTTTGATGTGCTTGGCGTGTCCCTGTGTCATGTGCGAGCGAGCGCGCGCGCGTTTGTGTGTGTGTGTCTGTGTCCTTTCACGTCTTGTCCATCACCATTTGCATGGCCCGTGCCTGGCTGGCTTGCTGTGTGGGGGTGGGGGGTGGCGGAGGGGGTGGATTCGTTTCCCCGTTTGATATCCTTTCCCCCTACCCCTTGCCTTTTTCTACACTGTCATGAAAAACTCTTTGCTGTGGCGCACACCCGCAAGAGGAGGAG
>NW_026268582.1:13941-14306 GCF_000697945.3 Frankliniella occidentalis | reverse complement strand
TCTGCCCCGCCGACCTTGCAGCCGCTGCCGGCGCCGGTACAATACAGTCGCACAGTCGTGTTCCTCTTCCTCCAGGTCCGCGACGAAGTCCTGCTTCTGAGGGAGTGCGAGCGAGAGGGTTCAGCCGCGGCTGTCTGCCTCCGCGACCGGGATTATCCCAGCAGTCTCCTGTTTGGGGCGAGCTCTGGCAGCTCAATACCGTCGCAGACCAGGCGCCGTCGCCGTCCTCACCCAGATTTGCCGATCAGGACCGAGAGGCCGACGATCCAGCGACCACCCACGTCGCGTCCAGCGCGCGGCGCGGCGGCTTCGGCTCGCACTCGTTGCTCGTCTCGGGGGCTCCTCTTCGAGCGGGCGGGGCGAGC
>NW_026268582.1:6314-9407 GCF_000697945.3 Frankliniella occidentalis | reverse complement strand
AATAATGTAAAAGAATTACATCAACTTCCAAATGTCAGCAGGTCGTCATTTATTACAACGAGCGTGAAAATGTTTTGGCGACAGCTGTACGACGACTGCGCTGTGTTGAGAGACTTGCAGTCTCTTCTGACTATTGATAAAGTGTTGGGGACAGCAATTGAAGTCCTGGACAAAAACGAACAGCAGTGGACAGATCATGGGTTCCTTGTTTTGCGCAGGGCCCTGTTTGTTGCGGGTGAGAAAATGAAGAACACTTGGGAGTCTCCTAACCTGTCGGAGCGCTATCAGCAGGCCATCATTCACCTGGCTCCGAACGGTGTAAACAGGATTTTGAGATCTGTGCGTGATGGGTTTGCCCACGGTAAAGGCCACAGCCTGGAGAACCTAAGAGAGGGAACCCGGAGAGCAGAAATGAGAGAAGAACTACGGTCGGTGAGGGGTGCAATCTCTGTTCTAGTTATTGATGCTGAATGGGAACTGCTACTTAAGTTCTATGACCACAAACAATTAAATCAAAGCGACGTCACTCGAGCAGAATTATGTTGTTTTGATTTCAAGGACACGAAGGATGAGATTCCGGTCTATACGAAAGTTCTTGCTGAAATGAGTAGGACATTGAAAGAAGGAGGAGGGTCAGTTGAATTGTATATGACTTGGGAGGGGTTGAAGAAAGATATTCACGACTTGAACAAACTTCAGGGAGAGTATGTGAATAGACGCAAGAAGTACATTTTGGGGGCAACGAGAGAGAAATCTGTAAGCTTGACATATTACTCTCGACACCTCGAGTTTCACAGATTACTCGGTTGCTCTTTTAGTGATCTGCCTCCTTGGTCGCCTGCTGTTGAAGCATTTAGGTCCTACATGTCTTATCGCACCTCTGATGCTCTCTCGGAACTTATTCAATTGCCATCAAATTACAACGTCCCAGATTCCCGACGTAGAGATGATTACAAATGTGCTGCTGATTCTTTGAAGAAGCTCATCACTCCGTCAAGGACGCATGCAAGTGAGGCTGTTGATTCACTGATTATTGAAGGAGGCCTACAGATAGTCGGAAGCTCTTGGTTTTCGGGTATCGCTTCAAAACATCACCAGGCAAATAAGCAAGAAAAAGGGAAGGTACAAAAGATTCAGAACCTGTCGCAGCAGCCCATCAGTGATATATTCTGGCCAGTTTTATATGGGAAACGTCTGCGGAATTATTTAAACCATGGGGACAGATTTATCGATGTTTGCTTTACTCCTAGTGAAGAACTACGTGCTATGGGAATGGTGCTTAATATCAAACAGGACCATGTTGTTTTACCTCCTTGTAGGCCAAAAAAAGACAGTGATGAGGAAAATGAACGAATTCTGAAGCTTACTAGACTAAAATGTGAGATGTTTAGGTTTGCTGAGAAGGGTGAATTTGAAAATATTTGTTTGGCTGTGGAAAAGGGTGCAGACTTTGCAGGTAGAGACGTGCGCCTTCGCGGCCTCTTGCACGTCGTGGCTGAAAGAGGACACGTGCAAGTTCTCAGATACTTGCTACGTCTTCGCGAAGTGCAAATAGAGCTCCAGGAAGGCAGCTTGGACTGGAAGGGGCGTAATGCACTCCATTATGCTAGCAGCGTTGATGTCGCAAAGGAGCTAGTCAAGGCTGGTTTAAGTGGTAAGTGAAACTACCCTGTTTTCTCGGTCACTCCCTCCGCTCGCTCGCCGGCCAGCCCTCTCCTCTGACTTTGTCATTCCTTACCTGAATTCAGGGTTTCCTATTGGACCCTATAATTTTACTTTGTACTGTACCACATTCACTCGTGTGGTAGATTGCAAACTGCTCTGAGGCGCCACGTTGGTTGAGTGACGTGGCGTGCCCACCCGTACGAAATTACACTTATAAGTAGAGTGTTCAACTGGTGTGCAATTCAAGTGGTCAACACTATGTTGCACACTCTCAAGTGTTTGACAGGATATTTGAATACTTCGAAGTGTTCGACAGTAAACCTGGACTCTTCAAATGTGTCCAAATAAGCTTCATAGCCAACCCTATGATCTCGAACAGTTTTGATTGTTCAACTTTAATGTTCAACAATTTATAGTATTTAAATTGCTGGTTCCGTAGGGGAAGCTACTAACACGGCGGGCATGGACAAACAAGTTTTATTCCTCATAGCACAGAGACACTCATAACATAAACATAACACATATAAAGCACAATCGCACGTAGTTAGCCCCTGTCAGCCGTTGTCCGGATCGGCCAGTGGCGGCCCAGCGGCGCCCTCTGGCGTCGTCGCTTGGCCCAAGCTGGCCCTGGCTGCAGGGGCAGACCCTGCAACCCCTCCCCCCTTTATCCGGCTGGTTGCGAGCCGGGGAGAAGTCCCTGCTGTTTGAGGCGCGCTCGCTGTGGCTGCGGGGCCAGACCCTGCAACCCCTCCCCCTTCATCTGGTAGGCTGGGGCCTCGGGGGAAGTCCCTGCTGGGGGCGCGTCCGGGGATGTCCCGCTCGTCCTCGCCCTTTGTCGATTGTCCTTTCGGCCTTTGTTTCCCGCTGTGGTGGCACCCAGTGCTCCCAGCTGCATCGGTGGGGGTAGATGCTTTTGGGGCATTTTGCCCCCCCCCCCCTTTCCTCTCCCTGTACGGGGTGGGGACTTGTCGCCGTCGCTGCGGTGGGCGGGTTTCTGCTGCCGATCGTCTGCAGGGCATGTGTGTCGCACGGTTGTACGGCCCTGTGCTCCGTCGCGGGTGTCTCCGCTGCCGGCGCGTCCCTTGGCATGGCAAGGCTCACCGCGGAGGTTACCGCGGCCGGCGCGGTGTCCGTCTCTGCGATGGTCGCCGTGGGGGCCCTTGCGGCCGGCGGCGCGGCCTGTGGTCCGTGTGGCTCAGCGCCGTGCAGCTGTGATGATGGTGCCGGTGAGGGCCGTGGGTGTTGCAACGCCGCGAATCGCGCGAGATTTATTCCTCATAGCACAGAGACACCTATAAAATAAACATAACACATATAAAGCACAATCGCACGTAGTTAGCCCTGAACCCAGACCCGGTGGTAGGGGAGGGTGGGGCACCTGGAGACAGTGGCGATTTCTCGGAATAAGTAGGCTTTAGCGACGGTAGG
>NW_026268582.1:5074-5708 GCF_000697945.3 Frankliniella occidentalis | reverse complement strand
CTTTGGGGTAGTGATGCCGACGGTTATCAATGTGATGTGTCTCGTGGGGCACCTGGAGACAACACATGTATTTCTTATGGGAACACCTTCCTGGATATCAGAAAGCTGCCAAACCGTGTGTATGGTATGCCCTACATTCAGCAGCTCACTGCTCAGCCACAGCCACCCTGTGAGCGAGAACCACCACCTTGCTGTGAGAATGGTCGTCGCAGCCGTTGTCATGTTCTCGTCACTTTGTGACGTCACTAAAATTCGAAACACTTCGGAAAATCACTCTGTCTCCAGGTGCCCCGGCCTGGGGCACCTGGAGACAAAGTGCAGAGCGATGCAGAGCTGCACTAAAACTGCCACTATGACGAAACGGTTTGAGATATTCTCAAAAACAAAACGGATTCGTGTAGCACTAAGTTAGGGCTTTCGCCTCGACCCGGGCGCTACAGTCTAACTCGAGTCTAACTTCATTTCCTCCCGAGTTACAAGGATAAATATGCCAAAGTGTCTCCAGGTGCCCCAACCTCCCCTACGGGTGGGTTCGGCGGGACTGGCTGCTCCGTTAGCCGTTGTCCGGATCGGCCCAGCGGCGCTTGGCACAAGCTGGCCCTGCTTGGCTGCAGGGGCAGACCCTGCAACCCCT
>NW_026268582.1:0-429 GCF_000697945.3 Frankliniella occidentalis | reverse complement strand
ACAAAATTATAAATATACAGTTACTTTTCATCTCCCACCACACCCTCAATCCCTTTAGTGACTTTTGCGTTGGTAACAGAGTTAATTTTTTCGACGATATCGTTTTGACGTCGGTTTTCACGTCGTTAGCGATACCATTGTGGGGCTGAAATCGGCAGCTTTTCGACGGATGACATCGTTTCGATGTCGTTTCGATGTCTGTCGAAAAAATGCCGTCTATTCCTGCCCCACACCGCCAAAAATTGCGATTTTCGTTTCGTTCGTGACGCTAGCGACACCAAAACGACATGCGATATCAAAACGATATCTTTGCGATGTCACCCAAATTTCGGTGTCGCTCTATTTGGCGGTGCACTTCACTATCGCTAACGACGTAACAAACCGATGTCAAACGATATCGTCGAAAAAATTTCTCATTGCATGTGCAAC
>NW_026268581.1:8125-8483 GCF_000697945.3 Frankliniella occidentalis | reverse complement strand
ACACATTTACACATTGACGGCGAAAAATATATTCTTTGGCATGAAGTAATCGAAATGATAATGTCAGTTAAACCAGATCATAAAGTTACAAAAAGGCGCAAAAAGTGCTCTATTATTCCAAACATTTAGAGTTCGGTTTCACTAGTTCCCCAAACTGTCGGCGTCAGCGGAACTTAAACAAAATTGATGCTGATGTAGAAAATGCAAGACACTCTGCCTATTTGAACTTGTTGCGGAGGACCCGCGGCTGCGCCCGTGCGGGAAGGCGGCCTGCGCGCGCGACCTCCAGCAGAGCGCGGCGACGGCATTCCAGACACAACGGCGGCGCCCTTGCACCAATCAGCGACGCTTCAGGAAC
>NW_026268581.1:3708-4549 GCF_000697945.3 Frankliniella occidentalis | reverse complement strand
CTGCGCGAGAGACATCCCCCTCCCCCCAGCATTTGGAAGCTCCTCTGCTCTCCTCCGCCAGATGAAGAACCACCATGAGAGCTTGGTCAACCCTTTTTTGACCATCAAAATTCAGTTTTGTTTCCTTTCTGAATGGTGTTTCTTATGGATCGTATGGGAACGTAGGAACGCCCCTATGGCAGGCCCCTCAAACTCGTTTTTCTGCACGGTGTGTGCAGTTGGGTTGCCTACCTGCCAGGCGCCCTGAGCTGCGTGGTGGTTAGCCCGGGGAGGGCTCGTCTGAGTAGAACTCCGTTGCGGCATCGTTTTTTCGACCAAATTTGAAGTATATAACGTTTTCTGAGCTAAAACTAAAATTCTAAAAAATAAATTTAAAAAATGTCTTTTTTGATGATGATTCATGTTTTTTTAAAACCGTCAAAACCATAAGAAATACCCAAATAAGCAATTTTTTTATCGCGGAATCGGAAAGAGCACGTCAAAGACCTACGGAAGGCATATTGATAGCCCCGTATCTAGTGCGAAACATCCTGATAAACTAGTACCTAAACCCCCCAAAACGCTTGTTTTTGGCCAAATTTACGGTTTTCCACCTCTTTGTCGGGCTGTAGCTCCTAAGTTAGGGCCGGTACCACTATTTTGGTGGCTGATTTCAAAAGAGCTCGTCGAGGACTATCTATTGAGCTTGAGTAACCTACAAAATTCGAATGGAAAGTCAGTCGTTGACGGTCTGCAAAACGTTGAAATTTGATACTTAAAAAACACTAATTTGGGGCAAAATTTGCATAAGGAGTTGAAATATTGCAATTCCAATGGCAGGAATGGATTCCTGAGGTCGTTT
>NW_026268581.1:0-1148 GCF_000697945.3 Frankliniella occidentalis | reverse complement strand
ATCTTTAGACGCACCCTAGCAGCGGGCGCCGCACCCGCGCTGCTCACTGATTTATCACCCTCGGGTAATGAACGCACTCACTCACACACGCACACACTCACACGGACGCACACGCGGCGCCGCGAGGGACGTCGCGTGGATGTTCGGAGGGCACAACAGCAAATGGCCGTTTGCTGCCAACCAGCTCGGCCGCGCCGCACACTGCTCGTTGAGCAGAGGCGGTATTGGCCCGCAAGCCTCTGGAGCGGGACAAGAGAGCAAAAGCATAACTTCTGGGGGAAGTGATATTACCGCGTTTCGCCCGATCGACCGGACGAATCGTGCAGTATTAAGCACGTGTTGTGCTAAGCAAAAAGCAGAAATACAAGAAAAACGACACAAAAACAGTGGGAAAGAATTAGGGTAGAGGTAGATAAATGCGTGGCTGAACGCCTGCTGGTAGGCAATCATGAGTTGTGCAGGTGCAGCGCAGCTCAGATGGGCGGGTGGTCTATCACTTTAGGCGGCAAAGCGCCTGGGCGTTAGGCAATCATGAAATGTGCAGCGCAGCCCAGATGGGCGAGTGGCCTATCACTTCGGGCGGTAAGCGCCTGGGGGATAGGCAATCATGAGTCGTGCAGCGCAGCCCGGATGGGCGGGTGGCCTATCAGTCCGACCGGCAGGCGTTCGTACCGTCCAGCACCAGGCTGGCAGCAGCGGAGGGAGCGGAGAAAAAGAAGGAAAAGGAAGGAGTTGTAGAGGGAGAGAGAGGGAGGAAAGGGAGAGACGGAGGAGACGGAGAGGGAGAGAGAGAGATGAGGTGCATGCAGCACTACACTACTTATTGATGACCTTATTCACAGGTTTTGCGGACACAATCCAGCGCCGCGCGCGCGGCGCGAGGGAGGATAGTAGGAGAACTATACTACAACACCACGCCAACGGGTGCCGTCGAAAAGTAATGGCGTCTGCATGGCGATGTGCACGAGATAACACGTCTCTCTCTCTCTCTCTCTCTACGTTGTAACACACACAGCCGTTAGGATTCACACTCATGTGTACACACTGTAGGGCTAACGAGGCGGCGGCCCAATGGCGCATAAACACGCCGCCGGACATAATTCCTCCTGCCTTCTTTATCCCCGGCCGCTGAATGGCTTAATGAAGTC
>NW_026268580.1:10863-11502 GCF_000697945.3 Frankliniella occidentalis | reverse complement strand
ACAACGAAGAGTAGGGTTGCGACGGCCGGTAAGGTTACCGGTAACGTTACCGGAAAAATTGGTAATTTACAGTAATTTACCAAATGCTCGGTAACGTGGAAAAAACGGTAATGATAGCACTTTAAAATGAGTCAAAAACTCACTTTTCAGAAGCAAAAATCACATTTGGAATGGTAAATATGACATATTATTATCTTTTTAGTAACTTTTTAGGGACCTGATCGCAAATTTGTCATGATTCTTAAGTTTAAACGGCATAGCTTTAGATAACGATTTTTATAGGTGTACTTTTGGTATATCTATATACAACTGATGTTTATGAAAACCAGATGATAAACACAAATATTCCAATAGATTTAGCTAATACCGGCTATTCCGCTACTTTATAGGCAGTACACACGAATTTCGATCGCCAAGAAATAGTAAATTGCCAATTTGTCTCCTACAAATCGAATTTTTCCAATTTTTCCATTATTTCCGGTAAATTACCAATTTTACCGTAATTTACGGTAACATTGATTGTTACCGGTAATTTCGTAACCCTAACGAAGAGACTGATAATAACAACCAACAACCGGAACCGTGGTGTTGTTTTGTTCAGGGATGACCAGAGACTCGAAAGTAGATTTTGCCACGCGA
>NW_026268580.1:7844-9253 GCF_000697945.3 Frankliniella occidentalis | reverse complement strand
CCCGCCCCGCCCCGCCCCGCCATGTGGCCCGAGGGGGGCGGGCCGCCACGCACGGCCCCACGCCGCCGCGCAGCCGCGGTCCCACACAGTCCGCCGCCGGCCGCCGGGAGACGCGCAGCTCCCCTCCCGCTCTCGTCGCGAGGACCAGGACCAGGAACAGTCGCGTGTGCGTGCAGCGCTATCACTGTTATCGCCGAGGTGTTGTGTTGTGGTGGAGCCGCTGCTGCCCCAGGAGGACCGCCATGTGCAGCGGCTGCAGGACGGACCGAGCCATGCCGACGGCGACGTGACTGCGGCCGACATGTACCGCCCCGGCTTCAGCAGTACGTACGCACACTACACACCACCGTCGAGAAGAAAGACGCGCGCGCGCGCGCCCTACCTCGTGGTGGCGGCGACTTTTCCTTTCTGTGTCGACCTTGTAGACCAGTTTCACGTTTAGTAGTCGACCGGAAAGGAGAAGAGGAAAACGTGCCGGGGCTTTTGCCGGCAGAATTATTAGTGTTGAACTTTCAAAAAGTAGCGAAGTGCTCAAATACTGTGTCTAAATCTGTTGACGAATCGGCGCGCGTCGTTTGGGCACTTACAAGTGAACAACAACCGGCGTTACACACTTGCAAGTGTCAACTTGCAGTTTGCACATTTGTGTGTTTCCCGGCTCAACACACTTTATTTGGTCGCTGTATTCCTTCTCCCTCCATTATCCGCATAACCTAAATGGACTATTGTCTACAGAGGGCCGCCCTTGCCCCCTGCTCCGCCCACGAAGGAGTGTGTCGCAGAAGCATTTCTCTCCTGATCACCCCCTCCCTCCCCCACCACTATTATACTCGGAGGCGATGCACATCCGTTTCGTGTAGCAGCGACAGCGTAATTTCGTTGATGCGACGACGGCAAACTTTGTCGGCGCGCAAGTGTCGGTACAGTGCTCGGCAGTTACGCGCCTTTTGTTGGCGGGGCGGGGCGGGGCGGGGCGGGGCGTACGACTGGGTGCCTCCCTCGTAATGCAACCATCAGCGCCCCGCCCCGCCCCGCCCAGCAGGGACAGCGCCGCGGTCGCCAACCCCGCCACACCTGAAAGGGCAAAATGTGTCGCTGAATAAAGCAGTCGGTAGATTTTTGTCAGCTGACAACTTGTGCAACTTGGGGGCAAGACAGCGATGACATCGTTATACCAGGTGTCTGATTAACCGCGCTCACTTCTGTAGTTATACTGCACCGCACGCACGAGTGCGGGCGGGCTTGCCTATACTCGCTCTACCCGTAAGGCGCTGTAAACAGGGGCGAGAGAAGCCCGCCCACACCGAGGGGGAAATCACTTGCGAAATAGTTCGTACACCTTCCCCCGAAATAGTCCGAAATAAGGGCGAAATAGAGGCGAAATAGAGCGAAATAAAAACGAAATAGAC
>NW_026268580.1:6033-6970 GCF_000697945.3 Frankliniella occidentalis | reverse complement strand
CTGCACTTGCAATCTTATGAACTACTCGCCTTTTTAACTCATAGCATATGAATTCCTATAAGCATGCCCCCTTGACGCAATTTTTTAAAAGGCCACACTGTTAGTCGAAACGGATGAAAAAGGGGGTCCGGGGTAGTATTTCCGGCCTCATCGGTGCTATTTACTACCTGTGAGAAATTGGTGTAACATGAGCCAACGTAGACCCCTTCATCCCGCCCATGACGGATGAATTGTGAATTTCTAAATCGGATGAGTTTCCCTCCGGGAACTGAGTAATGTGTTGCCGCTTAACGGATGTTTCAGCCTCCCCCTATCGGCTGTAAGAATACTCTGTGTATGCGGTACTTCGTTATACGAATCAAGTTTACCATACTGTAACTTTGGAAGTTATAGGAATTTTGACCTCAAATTTTATTTGGGACATCTACACCCTATTTTAGTAGGGCCATTAAAATTTCATTGAAATCGAAGCAATTTTTTCTGCTAACTTGTAAACGGCTTGAGCTAGGTCAAAACAGACAGCGGATTTGGCTTCGCCTCGTTTCTAACACCCCAAGACCACTGTTCGATTTAGCCTGACCTGATATATTACTTTATTTATCGATAATACAAACATTAAACTTTGCACGAGCAGATAACGCGATGCCTGCAGGCGGTATGAACGGATGGAAATACCTCAGGTGGGGACGGACAGCACATCCGCCATGCTATGATTACATGACTGATATCGATACGGAAAGTTGGCAGAAAACACCGCCGATCGAGGCAGTTATCCTGCACTGCCTCGAACGGATGAAAATACATACATTTCGACTAACAGTGCAGTTTGAAAAGTTTTCTTCTTGCTGGCGTGTTATACCAGGTGGGGCTGGCGCACTTCTGTAGTTATGCTGTATGTACCGCACGCACGAGTGGGGGCGAGCCTGCCTATAAGCGT
>NW_026268580.1:0-1328 GCF_000697945.3 Frankliniella occidentalis | reverse complement strand
GACAGACAAACACACAAACAAACAGACAGACAAACAGAATGAAACTTTTCCGGTCAGTGGAGTAATGGGCTTCGCTAATCGCTCAGCCAATAAGATTCTTGACTTTTTTTCTACTTGATTAACATTCCAGGGAATTCCGTCGTTAAATGAATAGTGAGGTCAGCACGGTAAAAAGAACATCTTGGAATTCAAGTAGATTCCTTGAAAACTGTCTTAAAACCAAGTTGATCACTTGAAATCCAAGATGTCATTTTTACCGTGAGTTGTGAGGGGCGGGCCGAAGGCTACTCACTCCACTGAACAAATATGATCTACAAGGAACCATTTTAAATCTGAAAATTTTGTTCATTACACAGAAAGCTTTAACATTTTAATTGCACACCCAAAACGTGTTTGTTTTTGTGCAAACGTTCGTTCTAAGCTACGTTTCGCTTCGGAAAAATTTGTGCGCAAAAGTGCATCATGTCGTACAAATGAATGCTTACAAAATATTCAAATCACACAAATTCTTAAGAAATGTGCAAAAAATTTGATTGCCTAAACGTGTACATTTAAAAGATACAAATCCAGTTACTGTGTACATTGTAGGCTGAATGCCACTAGAGTACACTTTTAAACCACAGTTTTTACTGTGCCGTTGTTGGCTGGACGACACGGTAATTGCTCTCGGCGAGTCACAGTCAGTGTGTATGGTTACCGCCGAGCGGCAATCGGCACACAGAGCCGTACTTACGACTCGCGTGCGACTCGGGACTGCGTCGCTGACGTCACCGGGGCGCGCGGGGTCTCTGCGGGGCGATAATCCAATAGGATGAAGAGTGGCTGGCTTGAAATTGGACTGGAGAGGCGATCATGTTACGATCGGCTGCCTGGAGCGGCTGCTGCTGGAGCGGGCGGGCGGCTCTGGACTGGACCGGTATCGCAGAGACGCATCTTGCTCATGGCCTTGACATTCGCATCTGGCAAAGGTGTAGAAGAGCAGTGGGGGGGGGGGGGGGGGGGGGGGGGGGGGGGGGGGGGGGGGGGGGGGGGGGGCTGCTATATTGCCCCGGGCGCGTGGCGAGGACCACCATGAAGGCGTGCGAGCCGCTCAGCCAACCCTTCGCTCCCCTCACCGGCTGTTATAACCGCATGTATCAGGACGGATTCAGGGATTGCTGCGCTGTGGTCGGCGGCGTGGCGCCGCAACGTTAGAGAGAGCGACATGCACGAGCGTGATGGTTATTTCCTGCTGACATTCATTTATTTTTGAAAAACAAACACAAAAATACAAAGACGGAATAGAAGATGACACATATGGAGCAAGTTTATTTTTAGAATGCAATAGA
>NW_026268579.1:21650-22116 GCF_000697945.3 Frankliniella occidentalis | reverse complement strand
ACCTTTGTGTCTCGGGTGAGCGAGCGCCCCGGTGACGTCGTGACGTCTGAAAAAGAAGAAGTTTTGAAGTGTGATGCGCGGTGTAGAATGAGGTTGCTGCTGTTGTCGTCGTCTTGGAGGCATTCACGGATGCGGAATCGGTTAGTAGTAGCACTAAATTACGCAAGTTATGTGATGAGTGGATTTAAATGACGTCGCTTGCTGTGGTCAAGATCTAGGTAGGCCTGCACGATATCCAGATTTAGATATCGCGATACGATATTGGCTCCATATCGTGATTTGGACGATATATCGTATCGTCCATATATCGTACAAATATCGTCCATATCGTGATATCGTCCCATATCGTGGTATCGTAATATCGTCCCATATCGTGGTATCGTGATATCGTCCAATATCGTGGTATCGTGGTATCGTCTCATATCGTGGTATCGTCTCATATCGTGGTATCGTCTCATATCGTGGT
>NW_026268579.1:15443-15870 GCF_000697945.3 Frankliniella occidentalis | reverse complement strand
CTTCGCCGCCACTACTGCTAAATTGAAAGGAAGAGCAGGCTTAGCCGGACACGTCACTCCGGGGGAAGCTTCAAACAGAGACGCAGAGAGAATAGGGGGGGGGGGGGGGGGGGGGCCCTTTTCGAAGAAGGGGGGGGGGGGAGGGGGTTGCTCGCAAACCCGTCCCTATAACAACTTATACTGCTTTCTCGTTCTATACTTCTCGCACAAAATGAAACGGTTTATTAATTGTGTACTTGAAGGCCTAGTATTACATGTTTGTTTCAGTCATGTGGCACGTGCCACCACACACGAAATTAGTACCGTTAAGACGTCGTTTAACGTACAGATTGACGAAATGAGCTCATCCCTACCACTGCATGTTACCGCGCCCGTGCCCCGCCCTTCCTCGCCCTCGCAGTAGTGTTCTCAATCGGGCGGGTAAGAG
>NW_026268579.1:6959-7797 GCF_000697945.3 Frankliniella occidentalis | reverse complement strand
GAAAGTCTGAGTGTTTCTCAAGTTAACTTGAAAACTGCACGTTAGTGCACAAAATTCTCCGTATACGTAATAAGCTTATCCGCATCGGAAATGAGAGTGCGCGCAAGACAATGTACTTCTACATACGCGTTGAGAGAGAGAGAGAAACGCTGTTTAGTTTTTAGAACGTCTGATGCTGGGTGCAGCAGGTGCGGAGCCGCGCGTCACGCTGCAGCAGCTAATTTGGCACATTCTTTTGCACGTCGCTCTGACAATCAGTTTTTTAGGGCTAAAAAAATGGGGGGGGGGAATAATAATGTAATTTTGTGGCTCGTGAATGTGCTTTGGGGACACACTGCGTGCGTGCGTGCGTGCGTGCGTGTGTATGTGTCGCACCCCATGTGTGTGTGTGTGTGTGTGTGTGTGTGTGTGTGTGTGTTCTCGTAATCGTTTCTCTGGGCAGAGGCGGAAAGTTGAGGGGGGGGGGGAGGTTTGCGCGGAAACCCGTCCCTATAACAACTTCTACTGCTTTCTCGTTCTATACTTGTCGCACAAAATGAAACGGTTTATTAATTGTGTACTTGAAGGCCTAGTTTTAGATATTTGTTTCAGTCATGTGGTACGTGGTACCACACACCGGTACCACACCGTTAAGACGTCGTTTGACGTACAGATTAACGCAATGAGCTCATCCCTACCACTGCAGGTTACCTCGCATCACCTCACTAGGCCCCTCCCCGCGCCTGTGCCCCGCCCTTCCTCACCCTCGCAGAGGTTTGCACAATTCGCGAAATTATTAGTCCGGCCGTGGGTCGGCCGTCACCATCGCCGCGCTGTATGTAGTATTTCTCTGGGGGGC
>NW_026268579.1:0-1734 GCF_000697945.3 Frankliniella occidentalis | reverse complement strand
TCCCCCTTCCCTCCCTTCTCCTCCCTAACCCCCCTGGTTCTCACCTTACCAACATCAATATGGCAGGCGCAGGACCTTCACAGGACGAGCAGGGCAAAAGGGGAGGAGAAAATAGAAAATACTGGTTGTCCGTGCACAGGCGAGGCGGTGGCGTGTCGGGCTCGTGTGTGCGATACCTTTTGCTGCCCGCACCGGCCACTGTGAACGACGTTCTTCCATGTTTTCAAGTGTTGTTAGTCTTATAAAATGTATGGAAAGTCTGAGTGTTTCTCAAGTTAACTTGAAAACTGCACGTTTAGTGCACTAAATTCTCCTTACGTTAGAAGCTAATCCACATAGAAAATGAGAGTACGGGGCCGAACGAGCAAGACAATGTACCTCTACATGCGTTGTGTAAGAGAGAGAGGGAGAGAGAGAAAAGCGCAGTTTAGTTTTTAGAACGTATGATGCTGGGTGCAGCAGGTGCGGAGCCGCGCGTCACGCTGCAGCAGCTAATTTGGCACATTCTTTTGCACATCGTTCTGACAATCAGTTTTTTTAGGGCTAAAAAAATATAAAAAAGGGAAATAATAATGTAATTTTGTGGCTCGTGAATGTGCTTTGGGGACACACTGCGTGCGTGCGTGCGTGCGTGCGTGCGTATGTGTCGTACCCCGTGTGAGTGTGTGTGTTCTCGTAATCGTTTCTCTGGGCAGAGGCGGAAACGAGATACACCAGCCAATTATCCCAAGTGCCGCGCCTCTGTCTCTCCTCCGGTCTGCTCTCTCTCTCTCTCTCTCTCTCTCTCTCTCTCTCTCTCTCTCTCTCTCTCTCTCCTTCTCTCCCCCTGCTTGCTTGCTGCTACCGTGTGGAAGGGTGAGAGCACAGGGATGGCTGAACTCGGTGATGAGAAGTTGATGAAGCCGCGGTTGGTGGCGACGGGTGGCGGCTGGCGTGGCGCTGCGCGGGGACGTGGGTGGCACGGCGACGCGCGGCGCGGGTCCCGGCCGGTCTGGCCTCTCTCGTTAAAATTTCATTCAAGCTTTTTTACTCTTTCCCCGCCCCCGTTTTGGAACATGTTTTTGCCTATTTTTATTTTCATCTTTTTATCTCCTCTGCCTTTCCGCTCGCCTTGCGCGCGTTTCTCCTCACCCCCCCCCCTTCCCGTCGGGCTGTCGCACCGAGTTCTAGGTGGAGTTGGGGTTGGCTGGTTCCGGCCAGGGCATGATTCTAGAAAATGAGTTTCGTAAAATTGAAGTAAAGGTTATGACAAAGGCGCCGTGTTGAGCTTTCGAATGGACAACGATCATACGATCGATTCGGGAAGCTTAGTCTTCATCTTCATGTCATGAAGAGTATTGACAAGGTCATACCACTCGGGTGTCTACATATCACAGAACGATGTATGATGTCGTGGCACCTCACTACACTCGTGAAAATCACTAAACAAAACACGTACTACAATCGAGAAAAAATATATGAAAATCGTTGCAAAAAATACATGTAGATTTTTGAAATAAGTAGATTTTTCAATACTTTTTCACTTCCGTTTTGTTTTTGTGTGGCCGAGGATTGGCTGGCCACTCGGTTCAAACACCCCGGTGCGCGCCGGTTGCGCTAGGTCAGGGACTCCCTGCACGGCGCACACGAACCAAGGCATTATTTATAGGAGCCCGTTGGTCGTTTGCCGTACACTTCCTCGAAGGCAATTTCTAACTCTCTCTCTCTCTCTCTCTCTCTCTCTCTCTCTCTCTC
>NW_026268578.1:14283-16434 GCF_000697945.3 Frankliniella occidentalis | reverse complement strand
CCCCCGCCGCCCCCCGCCGCCTCGGGCTGCCCTGCCGCGCGTTGCCAGTCACCGCCGTGCAGTGCTGGTGACCCTGTCACCCCGTCAGCACATCAACGGGCGGATGTGGGTCGCCGCATTGGTGCATATTTTGTGTGCCGTGTTGTTCCACATTCCCCAGTTTGAAACGACCAAGTTTTTTTTTTTCTTGCTCCTCCAAGAGAAACGAGCCTTTACACTGACACTCTCAATCAGACACCAAGGCAGACACACAGACACACAATATCGTAAAGTTTAATACTCTGGTTCTCTCGGCTGCGGGCAGCTGTAGCACCAGTGCTGGTGGTTGATGTTGGTCGGCGGCGGCGGCGGTTGGGCTAACGGTCTCGCGCAAAGGTTGGCACCATGATTGTTATGCGAGATCACCACCTCCCTGTAGTGGCGGCGCCACCAAATGTTATGAGGCGAGTCGACGGCGCCGAAATAAGCTTCGAAAATAGTTCTCAAGTGTGCTCACGGTGAGCGAATCAGTGAGCAATATCCCCCCCCCCTCACTTTTCATCTCCCACATGGTATCGCTTTGTTTTGCACGTGCCTCGGACGGAATGTCCCATTGCGTATTGCAGATTTGCACGCTGGGCGTGCGCGGTCGCGTCTCCAGTTGCGATGGCTCTACCCCGCCTCGCCCCGCCTCGCCCCGCCCCCTCTGCACTTTACGACACTGACCACCTGCCTCGCAGCGCGGCACGGCCCCGGGCGTTTTCGATTTGAGCTCCCGTCGCGCTCTGCTCTGCGCTCTCCTCCTCGGCTCTCTGCTCTACGCTCTCCTCCTCGGCGCGCTCTCCTCGTCATTTGTCAACATTTTATGGCTCGTCGCCGGGGCCGGGGCGGGGCCGGGCGGGGCCGTGAATGACGGCGCACGGTTTAATTGAATGGCGGGGGTCTCGTTGTGACGTGGGCCGAGCAAACGTTCAGATGTAATCGGGCAGCGTCGTGTGATGCCATGGGACGGGCCTGGACGGGGCTGACGCCGGGCGCTGTTTGAAATGTCCGAGTGTCCGCGAGCAGGCGAGCCGGGGCTGTCCATTCCATACACTTTAACGATAACTGGAGGTGGGTTCCTCGGATTTCCGAAGGAGAGTCGCGGCAACGCTCGCTCGGGCCTCGTGGAGGTCGACTGGGCGGCCGGGCCGGAGTGAGAGGTCGCCGCGCGGACGGTCCCGGACGGTCACACACACTCGTCACGGTGGTGATGGGGTGCCGCCGGCGGTCATGGCGCGGGGGAACGCCCCGGCCGCCCCGAAGGGTGGCCGAAGGGCGCAGGGGCCGCCGTGCGAACGCCGCCGCAAATTCCATTCTAGATGAAAATATGTTTCGGAGAATAATGAGGAATCATTTTTAAGTTGCTAACGAGCTGGTCGTGCCGGGCGGGCAGGAAACGTGATCCCGACGAGGAGGGAGCCCCGCGCGCCGCCGCCTCGCCGCCGTGCCGTACCGAGCCGAAAATAATTAAATTTGGGAATTCGATAGTGCTTGGCGCTAGTCACGGTGATGGTGTGGATGGTGATGGAGGCGACGACCAGCAGGTCGAGGATCAGGTCGTTCACCTGCGGTAATGCGGCTGCACTCACACCCGAAGCAGCCCCCGCGCGGCTCCATGGAGTCCCAGGGGCCTCAGAGAGATGGCTTCCAGAGCGCTAACTCCTTGCAGCGAATTCGAGAGGCACGATTGGGCGGGCACCTAGTGGCACTAATGGCCCTTCAAAGTCATCACAATCACCCCGCGCTCTATCCGCCGGCCGGGCCGGGGGCTCGATCCCGCAGTCTTTCATTTTGTGAAGTGCTCCTCAATTTCGGCTGACGTTTTGGCTTATCCTCCCCGCAGGCGCTGTGCACGCGAGAGACTTCCGGACGGCCAACTGCATCGCCCTGGGCAACGGCAGCACCCTCACCACCCTCGACATCAACCTGGTGGCCTCCAACGGGGCGCCGGACTACTGTGGAGTGCTAGTCAACAACGTAAGTGACAACGATTCTTTGCCTTTTTCTATGCTGTAATTGGAGTTTTTTTTTTCTCTGGACTAAAATAATATGTCTAACGTTTCGTGTTTTGAGTAAAAATTATATTTAGAATTGAAGCTAACGTGTCAATTTAATAGTTTAAAGTCTTTG
>NW_026268578.1:8883-11556 GCF_000697945.3 Frankliniella occidentalis | reverse complement strand
GGGGCGGGGCGGACCGCGGCGGGGCCGGCGCGAGATTCTCCGCGATAACTAAATAGAAGCAGCAGCGGCGGAGAGGAATCTGCCGAGAAACACACCGACTACAGATAGCGTTACGGCCGGCTCGGCCCACTTGGGCCTGCGAAACGTTATGACTTATCGTGCGGCGCGCTCTCCGCTCGGCCGCCGCACTTTTATTCCGAATCAAAATTTAATATTCCTCTCGGTACTCACGCCACTGCCGCCGCCGCCGCCGCCTCCAGCCTGTCGCTGCCGTGCGCCTTACATTTTTTCCCCGCCCCGGGCTGGACCCGCCCTCTTTGCTCCGATGAATCACGTTTCCGCTCGTGATCTATTTTCCTCTACGAACTGCGAAGTGAGAAAGTGATTAGTTTCCCTTCCGCTGTCGCCGCGCCACCGCCCGAGACTTGTGTTTTCTTTGTTTCATATATTTTTTTTCTCTCGCCTCTCCCCACTAAAGGTGATTGTACTTACAGCAGCACCCGGCAGGGCAGGACGCGGTGTCGAGTCACTGCGCAGACATGCCCCGCTGTGCCCGGTGTGCTGTGACTCGGCATGAACCGGCCCGGCCGGGAGTGCCAACCCACCGATGTGAATCGGCTGACAGGCCTGTCGACCACGCACTTGACGTGCAGCAGACACGCTGCCCCCGGCGGGTTACTGTTGGCACCCCTGCGCGGCGGGGGGGAGGGGGGTCCGGTGCTGCGGTGGTGTGGTAGCGACTGAGCCCCTCTCGTCCTCTCCATCAGCTCATCCTGATCCCGGACGCCCTTTGCTTCCGTTTGCTTCCCTCCATCAGCTCTCCCTGATCCCGGGCGTCCTTTGCCTCCCGTCGCGTCGTGGTCATGCTGAAGCTCCCCGAAGCGGAAGTCCCGACACAAACACAGGCTCGCCGCACGCTCGACCGGTCGGGATGCCGTTTCGATGCCGGATTGATGTGCAACTCGTGTCTCTTGCGTCGCGCCCGGCCGCCGTGCTGGAGTGAACGAACGGAGAAGGAAGAGTGGGGGTGGGGAGGGGGCAGATGGGCTTTTTGGCCAGGACTGCCAATTCAGGCGGGGGAGCGGAGAATATCGTGAGGGAGCGGTTGTGGCGAGGAGTGGCTCATTCAATCCGACAAATTGAGGTGCAGCCAGGCCGACCTGCTGATTGACTGACTGACTGACTGACTGACTGACTGACTGGCTGACTCTGATAATGTTTGAAAGATGTGCCCAATAGGCGATTATCTAGAAAGCACGTTCTTCATTCACAGTTTTACGAGCCAGCCCATGCAAGCTGATGGAGCGCCTTGTAGGTAGGCAGAATCTTGCCTGCATACACATGCGTGTACGGCGGGGTGGCCTATCCTGGATCGCGCAGGCGCCAAACTCCAACGACTTGCTGCATGTACATGAAAAAAGGAACGTAATTTCCGGACGATCCCCAAGCAGTGGCTTCGGCCTGGACCTCTCACATTCAGGTTGTTTACCTGACCCTGCTGACCCCGGCTGAACCCGAACCTGCTTTTGCCACAGAATGTCTTTCTTCTTTGTTTTTGTTTGCTTCCTCAACGTTGGTGCAGTGCCCCCTGGTGTCCCTGCATGACTTTTTCCCCCAGGCCCCAGGCCACGCGGTCTGGACCGGCACGGCCGCTGCGAGGAGCACGGCGTTGAGACCAAGGTTGAGGTTGAGACCACAGAGCCGGTGAGTCTCCGCGGCGCCTGTCTCATTTCTTGGGACCCGGACCGGATTGGCGACCCGGGAGCAATCGTGGAGCGACCGCGGTGGTCTCAATGTGCGCATGTGTGTTCGTGTGTGTGTGTGTTTGAGGGAGAGAGAGAGAGAGAGACGAGTATAAAACAATCCTCCGGAGTCCTCTATTTACAGCAGGTGGTCGCTCTGCCACCACGCGAGCTCGAGCTCACACTCGGGACCAGCACTAGTAGCATGGCAGCAGTCACCCCAGCCCCAGGTGTCTGTCCCCCGTGTAGTTAGGAGAGGAAGCCTATCCCGCATATGTGCCTGACCATCGAGCCATCATGTCGTCCTCTTCTTGACCATAACCCTTCCTCTTCCTTCCCCTCGGCGGTTGAAAGCACAAAAAAACAAATAAAAACAAGAAGTATACTGTGTTTTCGCGTCCAAGTCTTGACGACCACACGCGGACGCCATGGGCTTTCGGGCGGGCCCCGAGTGGAGCCAGCTGACAGATCCCCGGTCATCAAACAGTCGTTAGTTTGCATTCCATCCACAGCAACCTCCAATGTTATGTTGCGACCTCGGCCTCGGCGCGTTCGCCTTGGATGGCCTGGGCGGGTCGCTCTGCAGAGGGCTCGGCAAAGGGAGTCTCCAGGTTGGAGGGTGACAGCCGAGGCCTACAAGTACTACTGAACGCCTCGACTTAGGGACAACTTCTGTCACGGTTCTTAGACTCTATCACAAAGAACTATCACGAGTTGGTTGTTGTTGCTGATTTTCATCTTGTGTTTTTATAACAGAATTTGCCTTTTCCCGTGAGAAATTTGAATGACAGTGTAATTGAATACTCTCATGCATCCTCCTCCTCTGATCGAGTATAGCGGCGAGTAGCGGACCGTGTGCACGCCACGCCCGCAGCGCGCCTCATTCACCCCCTGCGCTGTGACAAGCGCGAGCTGACCACACAGCGCCCCG
>NW_026268578.1:3226-5198 GCF_000697945.3 Frankliniella occidentalis | reverse complement strand
AATTCAAGTGTTTCAAAAAAAAATCTCTGGAAAAGTTTCCAATTTCCAAACAAAAATAATTGGATTTTCGAATTCTCGGCCCTGCCCGGACGCACCCGGCGGCACTGGTCCACTTTCCACAGCGCTGTAACCAGCACGGCCGCGGCGACAGCGGAAGGTGGTGGCCGCGGAAGCGTGTGAACCCCTCGGGAGCCCGCCCCGCCCCCCGTGTCCTCATAACGTCAACGCCTTGAAGGGCGCCGGAAGCGGAGGGGATGGGCGGCGGGGAAGTCCCCCCCGCGAGCCATAGCCGCATGGGAAAACGCGACGGCCAACGCCGCATGTACGCAGCGCTGTCTGGTCTCTGTTGTTTTGGTATTGTCGTCGTTCCAATGAGATGGCGTGTTGACGTTTGACGTGTCCTTAAGGTCAAAAGCGCGTTGGATTGTCCATAATTTTCAAGGTTTACTTCGGCTGACTGAGGCATTATTGCGTGGGAGACACGAGAGGGGACATCATCTTCTCCCTCCCCCACCCTCTTTATTTTTATAGACATTCTCCTTTCACTCCCTTCCCCTTTTTCCTCGGTTCACCCCAGCAGCAACGCCTCTTGTGCGCACGCGCGGTGCCCTGTGCCATGCATGGGCCCGCCGATTTACCGAGCCGCAGCAGAGCGGCGGAGGCAAACCAGCCTTTATGGCCGAGAACAAGCCATAGGTCAAGGCGTAGGCCAGGCAGGCGAGGAGGCTGCCGCCCCACCGCCGCCCCACCCCTCCTGGCGCAGCCCCCGCTCGCGGGGCGTGGCGATGCAGAGTGCGTTGCCCTCCCTCTGTGCATGGCGGCGCATGGCGGGGTCCATGCATGCCCTCGGCGTGCGGCAGAGAAAGCAGCCCCCCCCTTTTCCCCTCACCGGCCCTGCGAGCCCCAGCTGATATCGACAAGTAGTGTAGCCCAGGAATGTCAAGGGAGGCGGCGGGGCGGGGCGCGTGGGGGGCGCCCGTTATGTGGCTCATTCCATTCACGGCATGCGCGGAGGTGGCGCCGGCGCGCCAGCGCCAGTAGTCGATAGGCGCAGGGAGACGAGCAGAATTACGTTCATACGCCCAAAAAATTGCTTTTTTGACGGTGTCCTTAATCTTTCCCCCCTGTGTCTTCTGTTTCAGGAACTCACGGTATCCGCGTGAAGAACTGCTTCGCGTTCAACAAGCTCAACAGCAGCGTGAACCTGATCGACGAGAGAGGGTGAGTCAACGTGGGTCGAGAGGACCCCGGAGCAGGACCCTCGCCGAGCACAAGCATATCACGACACAGCAAAAAACAAACGATACAAAAAACAAAGCGCAGGAGGAGGAACTCGATGCCGACGCGCTGAGCAGCACTTACGCGCCGATATGGTAACGCAGCCCGCCGTACGCACGCCTCGCGCAACTGGATGACCTTCTTGGCCGAGAGCGGCGGGTCTGTATCGGTACAGATCAGAGATGGCATCGGGGCGGATCATTGGGCAAGACAGTGGGCGACAGGCACGGCACAGGCGCACGGCCGGGCGGGGCTATATGCGAGCCGCAACACAACGCACTCGCGAGTGCGGCTCGCGGCTCGCTCCAATAAGGCATTCCGGTAAAGCTGAAATGCAGAAGAATGCGAAGAAGGAGAAGAAGAAAACGGAAATCAAGATTCTTTAACATAGTGACTTCCGTTTTCTTGTTCCATGCATTCTTCTGCATTATTTCAGCTTTACCGGCATGCATCATTGTAAACAAACAGCAACGGGACGGACGCGTGTGAGTCATCCACCTGTCGAACGGACGGACCTGCGCGGCAAAGGCTTTTGCTGTCGCTGCGGGACTACTGCTGGGCGAACGCTAAGACTTTATTGCAGTAATAAGGGTAACGAGGTAAGGCGGCGGCGGCGGCGGCGGCAGGCGGCACGGAGCGTCGCTGTCGTCGCCGGCGTGCGGCCCGATGATGATGGCATCCTGCTGCCCGCCCC
>NW_026268578.1:0-1013 GCF_000697945.3 Frankliniella occidentalis | reverse complement strand
GGGGGGGCATCGTCTGCGCCGCCGCACCTCGGTTCATTGCGTAACTTAAACTCGAACCGCTTTTGTTTCTGCTGGAAAGAGGCGCAGCGCAGCGGCGACAGCGTCGTGTTGCGGTGACGGCGGTCAGGACCGACCAGCGCGCCCTCCGCCACTCCGTCTCATCCTTCCAAAATGTTTAAGAAACTTTCGGCTATTACTACAAACTGTTGTTTCCTCGTCGCCAATTTACCTGCCGGAGTTTCGTTCCGCCGTCGTTTCGGGTCCTGTGTCCCGTGTCCTGTCGTGTGTCTGCGCGCGGCCAGCAGCACAGAGCAGGCAGGGGCGAGGTGGGCCAGCCCGCCACTCAGGCGCGCGGGCGGGCTGCATACGCCTCGGGCGCCCCGCCCCGCCCCGCCTCACTCCTCACTCGCACCCACTGTCCTGTCGCCTCTTTCCGGGCGGGTGTGTACGCTCATGCGCAATGCCAACACATCCGTGCCGTGCTGCGCCGCGTTGGTGCTGCGTTGCCAACGCCCCTCTGTTCCCGCCACGCCCCGCTACTCGCCGCCACGCCCATGGCCACGGTCATCCGAGTCCGGAGGCTTTAGCGGCCAGGTGCGTCAATCAATATGGATGCTATGCGCGGGCTTTGCGAAGAGAGGGGTTGGTGCGGGGAGCAGGAGGGGGAGTGGGGGCTCTGCTGGAGCCAGGTGTGCACCTGCCCGGTGGACAGCTGCAGCTGGGCGCTATGGTGAGCCGGTGCTTGCTGGCTATTCATGCCCAGTAGACCGTACTCACCGTACTCCCCACCACCACCTCTTCCTCTCTTTTTACTCCCTCCTCCCGTTTCCCGCCTCCCGAAGAAAGGGTCTTCCTGCGACTGCACAGCTCATCTGCCTCCGGGGCGACGAACACGCCTGTTATTTATTTCCACGCGCTCCCCGTTTCTTTCCCCTGCCCTGGAGAGCCTAGACAGCGGGTGGAAACTCTGATGCCGCTCTGAAACAAGGATCGACATTTAGGCTTTACCCCGG
>NW_026268577.1:13456-13809 GCF_000697945.3 Frankliniella occidentalis | reverse complement strand
CCCCCCCCCTCTCTCTCTCTTTCTCTCTCACACTCTCTCCTTACCGCCCTCTCGCATGTCGTCGTCGTCGTCGTCGCGCGTAGCGCGTGGACAGAATGGGGGACAAATTAACGGGAAACAATGCAAACTAAAGAGGAGAGCACAGAGAAGTGAAGGGGGGGTGTGGAGGATGGGCGAGAGAAGGGGCGGTGGCGAGGAGTGGAGGGCGGGAGGTTGTTATGTACGAGTTGAGAGGACAACGTGCCGCGCAGCACCAGGTAAGCAATTCGGTACAGCAACAGCAGTTTGACGTAAGCTAAGCAGCTGCGCGTAAGCAGACGACAAGCGCCGACCTGCGCCAAAAAAAAAAAAAA
>NW_026268577.1:9759-13136 GCF_000697945.3 Frankliniella occidentalis | reverse complement strand
CGTCGGTAATTACGACTGGATGCTATGGATGCGGGTGGATGCACCTGGATGCTAGACCAGGGGCCCTGGAAGTCGGAAATAACGTCTGGATGCTGTGGATGCACCTGGATGCCCCAGATCCCCACCGCTTGGATACCGGGGACGCGAGTGGATGCAGTGGATGCTAACGGATTCCATAAATATGGGATGCCCTGGATGCTCCCTATGTTTGTGGATGCTCTGGATGCTACAGAATACCCTGGATGCTATCGGAGGCCTGGATGCTGGGGACGCTCTGGATGCACTGGGATGCGTACACCTGGATGCGGTGGAGTCTGTGGATACGAAAGTCGCGTGGCGATCTGCATGGATGGAGTGGACGGAGCAGGAAAGCGACGCGGATAATGCAGCATCCAACCAGCATCCATTTTGGCCGTTTTGGATATCCAGATCCTTCATCCAGGACGTCCAAGTCCGGACGTCCATAGCCTCCAAAACACGGCCCATCAGGGTATGTACAATTCGTGCATAATTTCGTACACAATTATGAATAATAATATCATACCGATTTGGAGATATCGCAGAGCTTTAGAAACACAGCCGGGCCTGCACGCCTGCTCCCATAGGCTGCCGAATGAACTTGTGCCCGCGCCTTTCCCCTCCACTTCCCCCTGGCCCACGTCCGGGAGCATTACTTCTTTACGAGGGGCCATTACTCAGACTGCAGCCCGCCCTGCCAACATGACCTCCTCCCCCTTTCTCGGCCGCTGCTGCTGCCGCTTGCACCAGACAGACACACGGCATGCAAAAGTGGGAAGCAGCGCCATAGTCGGGGGGAAAGGAGGTGATGGGGGGTTGTGGTGGCGAGGGGGTTGGGTTAAACTCGCAGCCTGAGCGCCACAGGAAATGCTGTAAGTCTTGAAAGACACCCCAAACCCCACCCCCAACCCTATCCTTCCATACCCCCTTTTCTCCCGAAAGCAACCCCCTCCCCCCCGCTTCTCCCCCTCTCATCCGTCCTCCATTTACTTTGCTTATGTCAGAGACTAGTGTATCCTAGAACGACTCCCCTCCCCCCCCTACTTCCTCCCCTTCCCGCGCACGCTCCCTGATTGATCAAAAGGCCCCAGTCCGGCCGGCCGGTGGCTGCCTGGCGGCTGCCCGGCGGCTGCCCGGCGGCTGCCCCCTCTTAATGTTAGCGGCGGCCTTTGGTCTGTTGGCTTGGCTATGGCCTCTCGCCCCCTAACCACTGCCCAAAGCACAAATGAAAAAAAAAGAAAGAACTGAACGTCATAACGATGGCAGGATTCTTTTTGCACTGCTTCTATTTCTTTGGCATAATTTCCATATCATATTTTCCTCCTATCACACACAGGCTGTTTGCGGTGATGATTATATCCTTTCACCCCATATACGCCTCGCTGAAAAATTTCGAATTAGGACGCGTCCATTGCCTTTGCCCCATTAACCCCTCTGAATATTTATGAATTCGGGGGGAGCGAGGGCGAGGGGACAGGGGGCAGGATGCATGGAGATTCGGCCCGGGACGGCTGAGGGACATAAAAGAGCAGAGCCATCTCAATTAGTGTGCACGCTTTCACACCGCCAGGGCAGCGCCGGGCCACGCGGTCACTCGAGAGACGGCCGCTATGACCACCGACGACAGAAGCAGTGATGAGAGAGAAGCCAAGCAGCAGTGATGAGAGAGAAGCCAAGCAGCAGTGTGAGTTCCACTGAACAAACCCGCACTGCAGTCTCGCGTAGTTCGAGACCTCGAGGCGACCAGGGACGTCCGCAGACCCAAATTTGGCGATTTGGCGGCCTCTTTACGTACCAATAGTTTGGCAATACTTATTAAATATTTTGTTTGTGTGTTCCTTTAAAGAATGTGAAGAGCGTGAGACGCACAGTCATGCGATCCCACAAACTATTGGCACGCGACGAGGAGGAAATGTTTTCAGTGCACTCCACCGCCCCGTCACCTTGCCCAGCCCCCCAACCTCTCCTCAACCCCAAAGCCTGGTGCCACTTGCGACCCCGGGAACTCAAGTTAAGGCCAAGGGCAAGGGTGCTGCTTCCGGTGAATGGAAGGAAGGGCGCGGGGAAAGGGATGGGAGAGAGGGGAGAGCGCGAAGGGAGGGGGAAAGGGGGAGGGGGCTGGAAAAAGGAAACGACGCTAATTTTATTTTCCTGCTCCACTTTGATATCGCTTTAAGAAGGAGTCCGACCCGCGCCGCATGATGCCACTCGAGCGACGCCTTCGGAGGAAAACGCAAAGAAGACAGCCCCCCCCCCTCTCTTTTCACACACCTCTTCTTTCTTCGTGCACTCGCCATTTCTCATTCGAGGAAGTCTTCCGACAATGAACACGCGCGTGTGGACGACGAGTCGGGCCTCAAATTTATTCCCGCAATAAAAGAAATATAAGAAGAAAACAGCAAACGAACAAGAGCCGCTGCCGAACCTCCCACCCAGCGCCACCGCGAGGAGTTGGATTTTCTCAGAGGGAGGGACATAAATTTTCTGATAGGGCCGAACGCCCGGGTCTAACGCGAAGAATTCCCCCCTTGCTCCTCAACCCCACGCTGCTCAAAGAGGCCGTCCTCCGGGACCCTATGCTCCAGAAGCAGCAGCAGCAGCAGCAGCAGGGATCGGACCGCCCCCTGACGGTCATCAGGGCTGCCCTCGAGCCACCCACCTCATATTGCCAAAAGGGGTAGCAAGAGTTTGTCCCTCTATTATTACACATATCTTGGCACTTTTGCGTGGACTGGACGCTGAAATATCAGTTAGGATAGTCTTCATACACATTAAACCCTTCTGCATTTTCCTTTGTTATGCATAAAAATGCAGTCTGGCACGGCGAGCAGTTATGTTCTCAGCAATTGTATTCTTAAACCAAGGAATTTTTTAAAAAAATACAAGGAAATGTTTGTTCTTTGTCTAAGTAAGGCATTTACATTTTTTCTCAAGGGAATAAAGTTAATGTAAGGAAATTTTTACTTTGTTTTAACGACATATGCCTTCATATAGAGACAATCTTTTCTTTTTTTAAGGTAAAAATAGTGTTGAAGCAAGGCATTTCGCCTTGCTTGAAGTATACCTTTTTCTGATTGAAATGTCATTGCGTAATTGGATGCCGAGGATGCGGGTGGATGCACCTGGATGCTAGAGCCAGGGGCCCTGGACGTCGGTAATTACGACTGGATGCTATGGATGCGGGTGGATGCACGTGGATGCTACGGAAGTTGACCAAGAGCTCCGAAATAGCGCCTGGATGCCGGGGATGCGAGTGGATGCACCTGGATGCTAGACCAGGGGCCCTGGACGTCGGTAATTACGACTGGATGCTATGGATGCGGGTGGATGCACCTGGATGCTAGACCAGGGGCCCTGGA
>NW_026268577.1:0-7388 GCF_000697945.3 Frankliniella occidentalis | reverse complement strand
TTTCAATATACAAGATTTTATGTGATGAATAATGGAAACATAAGAATTGATCATGAGTAAAATTTGATGAGAATGAGTAGGCCTTGTAATGAAACTGATTGCCAAGTAAGTGACACATTTGATGGATATCAATAAATAGCTGATGAGTTTGTATTGGTCTCAATCTGTATACCTTACATGACCATATCTGAATTATTATATCCAGTATGAAAACATAACAATAATTGTAATAAAATAATGGTACCTCAGTAGTAATGAAGTTCTATAAAATAACGACATACTGAACATGTCAGCAAATTGAGCAAACATAATAAAAGGATCTTCATAAACGATAGAGGACTTATCACACGCAAAAGCCTCTAATTACATCACCCTGTACAGTTCATGATATGTGTTAAACATACCCATCTGTAAGCATGTGCTTAAGATAACAGCACATTTCCAAATCTCAACCATAACAATAACAAATTTTAGAAAATTGTCCTAAAACAAATTCAAAATAGGCTTGCCCATATTTTTAAATTGCAACACAATAATATCATAACATTTTTGTAGAGAATTTTTGAACAAAACAGGAGAGTTTAACACCAGTCCTGGAGAGATACTGATAGAAGGTAATAATTGTGCTACCCCCTGCAGGACAATAAATACATGGTAGTAACAGTTAATAGAAGAGCTTTAGCACCGAACACGCGTTGTTCACAAGTACAAAACAACCATGCAATATCAGCCCAGCTCGCTTGCAGTTGCTATAATGCATATTTTTTTCATGGTTAAGTGGACGGATTAATGTGCTTTGCCCAACCGACATCAGACTCCAGTCGGGGCATACACGGTACATCAAAATATGTACACAAGTTCAATTCCTCTAGGTCTCTTGGTCGCCCGACCCGTCTCTCCAAGACTTGTTTAATTTCGGACACGACTCAAGAAGTACTGGCAGCTCCGGGTGCTCAGCTTTCCAAGTACTTCCCTGTGACGCGGAGACGGTGGCAGAGAGCGGCCCAAGCTTGGAGCCGAGTTGGCTACATTCGGTTCAGACTATTACGCACTACTTCATGCGGTTAAGCACCAAGTCGGTCACGACGAGCAGACCCTTCTGGTACGGCGACTCTGCGATGCGCTCAGCCAAGCGCTGGGCCTCGACGCAGTGCTTGCGCGCCAGGAACTGCGTCTGCTCAAGGCCCTGCGACTTGTGCACCAGGTCGAACGCATGCTCCACGTCGCCGGGCTCCTGGAAGCGCCTCATGATCATGGCATTCAGCTCTGGGTACTGCGACAGAACAAAACCAGAGTTAGACACTTTAACGATCTGGTGCAGCAAGCACGACAGCGGAGGACGGGACTACTCATTTGTCACCGCCCTGGGACATCTGCGTACCGCCGATACCGATCAGACCCCACCCCACCTACCTTCTCACAAGCGAAGAGCACAGGTGCAGTAGCCAGCCCGAGCTTGAGGTCGGCCGCCGCCGGCTTGCCGAGGGCTGACGACGAGGCCACGAAGTCGAGGAGGTCGTCCACGAGCTGGAAGGCGAGGCCGACGTTGCGGCCGTACTGGAAGGCCAGCTCCGTGAGACCCTCGTCCGCCCCGGCAAGCATCGACTCCTGCGCGGAAGAGAGAGAGAGAGAGAGAGAGATAGAGTGAGTGTTATCAGCGTCATCAGGGCACACCCTGCCCAGGAAAGTTCAGCCGATGCAAGTGTGCGAGTGTACTCACAGCCTTCAGGTAGTTGGCGATCAGGCTGGCGGTCTTCCTGTAGGTCTTGGTCAGGTAGTGCGTGAACCTCTCGTTCTCTGTCTCCTTGGAGCCCAGCTGCATGAACTCGCCCTGCACGAGGTCGGTCAGCACCTGCAGCACAAGAGAGCACAAGCCGCCTTAGCATAAGCATCGCGCCGCGTGCTCCACCCTTCCGCCTACCCCCACCCAACCGCCCGGTCTGGAGCCAATTGGGCTGCCTACCCTTCCGGCGCACCGCACACGTACCTGGCCGAGGCAGATCGTGACGTCGTCGTTGTTGATTCTGGCGATGAGGATGGAGGCGACGGCGAGGATGAAGTCTCCGGACATGGCAACCTGCGGGCAGAAGGGAGAAGGCGGTGATGAAACTAAAACCGGACACAGCGTCACCTCCACATGAGGGCCGGTTTGTAATCGCACGGCCGAATGACGAGGAAAGAGGGAACATAAAAATATGTTGGAACTGTGGGAACAGAAAAAAAATATATACAAACAGTCCCAGTGAGAAAGCCATTAAATAGGCCAAAAACTGTAGGAAACGATGACCAGAAACGCGGGCGAGCCCAAACGGGATCTTAACAAGAACAGGACCAAAGGGTCCGAGTGGGGTTAAGTGGGGGGAGGGGAAGGGCCGGCCGCTACTCTCGGCAGACCAGCGCGACGGGGAGGGCCTCTAGGACCCGCAGGTCCCGCAGGCCGAGGGCTTGCACCGGCGCGCTGCAGGGACAAAAGAAAGGGAAGGCCAATGATTGATGCGTTGGGTTGCGTCACGAACAGGCCCAATGGCGCGACGCTCGGCGGGCTGGGCTGGGTCCGGTGGTGGTGCCCGCCCGGCCCGGCCCGATCTGGGCTCCCCTGTCCGCCTGGCTCGGCATGTTTCTCTCCAGACAATTGCCCCCAATCTCCCGCCCTGGTCCCACCCCGTCCCGTCCCGCCCACCCAACGCGACGCCTAGTCTCCACGACCGGGGCAGCCCCACCACGTGCGGGTGCACAGGTGCGGGGGAGGTGGAGGGCGACATCGCGAAGGGGCAGCAGCCTGTAGTTGCGTGGGGGAGGAAAGCCCAGAGAGCGTATTGTCCTCTGTGGGCCGCCGCCGCCGCCGCTGCTGCTGGTCGCGCTGCAGGGGCGCCACTCCCCGCCCCGCCGCGCCACACGGTGGTGGACCCCCAGCGCGGGCTCCGACCACAACAAGAGGGAGGGGACTCTGCGGGGAGCCGCGTATGTCACCGCACACACACACACACACACACACGCACACACGCACAAACGTGTGGCTGCGGTCACGGGTCGAACCCAACCGCAAAGCCGACAGTTGACATGTGTCGACACTTGTATTGTAGTCAATATTAATATGCAAACAAATAATAATTATTGTTTATCAATTCGCGGTGTTTTGTTCAAATTCATTAGGATTATTTCATATATGAAATCCACCAAAAACTACGAGTTGGAGCGAATCTCGGCCGGTCCGTCTCGTCCCGCGGCTCCCCACCCTAAACACTTTCTCTGTCGGCAGCGGGACAGCCGGCAGCGGCAGGTGGCGAGGAAGGTGCGGCACGGCGGGGCGTGGCGCGTCGTGGCGGGGCGTGCCAGAGGGGGTTATGGGGGAAGGGGGGGGGGGGGTGCCCGGCCGCAGTATTTTAACAGCGATATGCCCTGGCTCGGCCTAAGGCTCGGCTCCGTCCACAAATGAGAGGAAGGAAGCGGTCCTTTTGTTCCGACCGGCGGAAGCAGAAATCGGGCAAAGCCGGGCAGAAGCGGCGGCGGCGGAGGAGCCAAATGACGCAATGGGCCTCCCTTCCCCCGCCATGCGAGGAGCGGCTCCGGAGCGGAGCAGAGCGGCGCAGAGCGGCACACGGGCGAAAGCGGAGCAAAGCGACGTCACGCAGTGTAAGCCAGCCCGGGCGCACGCAGCCGAGCAACAAGAGGACGAGCACGGGGGAGGCATGGTGTAAGGGAGGCGTGGTGGAGGGTAGGCGGGTAGGGTAGGCGGGTAGGTGTGGTGAACAGGGAGGCGTGGAGTAGAAGGAGGCGTGGTGTGAAGCTATGTGTGGTGTTAAGCCATGTGAGGTGTAAAGGTATGTGTGGCGCAAAGGGAGGCTTGGTGTACAGGCATTTCTGGTGTGAAGGTATGTGTAGTGTAAAGGTATATGTAGTGTGAAGGGAGTCGTGGTGTAGAAGGGGACGTGGTAGAGTGAGGCGTAGTACCACACGTGTAAGGGGGCGCAAGGGAGGACTGATCGTCCTTGTCCAGAAAGAGCGCCTATTTTTCTGGTTCCTTCGGCTAACGGGAGCACGGCGCCTGCGAGATTCGGGGTAGGCCACCCAGCAGTGCACGCACGCACTGAAGGAAATGTGTTGCCTACCCACCAGGCGCTACGAGAGCTTGTACAGGATGAACCACGTAGGCAGATTCGTAAAACGGCGAACGACGGGCGTAACTTTCTGGATCATAACCAAGGACCACGCAAGAGTTAAATAAAGGCGCAAGAGTTAAGGGAGGCGCAGACTGCGCGTCTAGTCTAGAACGCAATGAAGAAAGCAGTCGAGCAGTCGTGCAACAACCCTATTGGATGTTGAAGATGAAGAAAGAGGTCGCAAACAAGTGAAGAAGGGAAGGCAGGTAGTGCAGGCAGAGGGGGGGGGGCGCACCCGAAACCACCTGACTGAAGGACCTGTCGTGTCGTCGTACACCGCGGGGCAAGGCGTGGACACTACCCGCACTCGCGAGCACCTCCTCACGCCTCTCGCTCGAACCAACACAAACACGACAACAATAATGACATCACATTTTCGGCACCACGCCGGCCGCCGTGTGGGGCCGCGAGCCGATGCAAGGCCGTGCAAGAGCAGCATTGTGTCGTGTAGTGCGTTGGGCCGCGCACATGGCGACGGCATGCGACATGACGTGCGGCGGCGCGCCAAGGACGAGCAGTTGCAGTGCAATTAATTCATATCACCGGTTCACGCGCCGCGTCCCCACGCATAGCTGACCCAAATTCGACATGAGCAGGACCTTCCCGGACGGCGTGCGTGGCGCCGCGCGCCGCCGCCAGGACCGCGACGGGACGAGTGGGGACACAGCCTGACAACCGGACAAAGTGTCACCAGCGCGCGCCGGCGCGGGAAGTGCAGTGTCCTCGCGGAGCTTACCAACCGACCTCGGCCGCCAAACGCGATTTGGACGAAGCAATAGTGGTGGAGGCCCCGCCAGCCCACACGTCCGGCCCGGCGTTAATCATATCGGCCAGAACATTATGCCATATTGCATTGCGCGGCGAAGTTACTAGGAACGAAGAAGCAAAGAAGTGATCATGGAAATACCACAAAAACAAGGCACGATCAACCTGGCCCTGCCCTCTTCCCCTTCTCCGCGTGGACCCCACCCCACTGGTGCCCAATCAGCGCGCCCGTAACTAGCCGCGTAATAACTATAGCCCTGTGTCAAGGTGGTGGTGTTGATTTTTTTTTTTAGTTTCTGAAAAGGCGTCGGAACGCGCGAGGACGACAAGGGGCTTGTGTCATGCGAGTAAGGCCCGCGAGGCACGGCGGCGGCCCGGCACGCAACGACAGAGGAGTGCGTCCTGTCCACTCGCAGACAGGTCCAATTAGTGGGGGTGCCGCCGGTGCAGCAAGGGGACAGAGAGATAGACAGAGAAGGACAGAGAGAGATAGAAAGGGCCAAATAAGGCAACGTGGGGGAATCAAACCCGCAACTTGTGCGCGGGGAATTGATTAAGATTACAATCTATAATCGACTACAGTAGTGGAGGTGGAGAGGCTGCCGATCTCGCCGACAAGTCCCGCAGGATGTTATGGGTTGCTGGCTGCTCTACGCGAGGCCGCCGGACGGGATAGGGCCACGCGGACCCCCCCGTCAGCTCAAAACTCCTATATAGCTCCGCCGCTGCCAAAGACTTTGGGCCTTGAGCAGCTCCAACTGCCAACAAGTTGACGCGTCGACACGGCGACACGGGCGCGGCGCGTGCCGCAGACATGTCACGCGTGAGCGTCACGGAGGGCCATTCCCATTCGACAGGAGGAGGAGGAGAGGCGAACAACGGCGGCGCGTGTGGAGTCGCCGTGCCGGAGCACAAAACAGAAACGGCCGCCCAAGCCGCGGCGGAGACCTCGGACCATGAGGCGCCTGACCCGGAGGGCGGGCGCCTTGCAAGTGGCAGTAGGCAGCCCGCCCGCACGGCTGCGCTGCCCTACCAGAGGTTGCCTACATCCGCGTCGCGGAGCGCTCGGCAGCGCAGGCAATACGCTCGCACAGTATTGCCTACTCGTATACTGAGGTAGTGAGGTCGGTGCGCGCGCTGCCTCGCATACTATACTTGTACGAAACATCGTAACCACTCCAGCGCTCCGTTACGGGGCTTCATAAAGAAACAATTTGCAGAGCTTGCATGGCGCGGCTGCATTATCCGTCCGTTACTGCCCCGTGTGTGTCGTAAGGGGAGGCTGCGTGTTTGTCGCCGCCCGGCCCGGCGGAGCGCGGCGCGCGCACGGAGAGCAGGGCACGGCGCTCTTTGACATTGTTGCGGCCAGCGGCGGGGCTGCCATCATCGTATACCAATACGCGATGCACCACTCACAATGCGCGACACCGCGCGACGCCACGCCCGCCCGCATGGCAATCACCGCGGCCATGCAACGCGCGCGTGCAGTGCAGTGCGCAGCGGCCCCCTTGCATCACGACACTCGTAAAAGCCCTCCGCTCCTCTTCTTATTCATCAGCGCTTTACGACCCGCGTTTATAATCGATTCAATCAACCTACATGTCTCTCGTTTCTCCCCGTAAAACACCATCAGTCATACTTCTTGTCTACCCTGCCCCTGTACCGCTACCGGTCGCTACACTCTGGGGCCCCTGTCAGCGCCGCGCGCGCACTCGCCCCCCCCCCCCTCCTCCCCGGACTCACTCGCTGCTGGACCATTTCGACCCGCTTCCCACGCAACACCATCTTTAGTATCACTTCATTAAGACGACGGAGCCATCCTCTCGTGCAGACAGACGCGCGCGGCGCCTCTCCAGTAGCGTGACAACGCGTCGGGGCCAGCCGGGGCCAGGGGCCAGAGCAAGGGTAAACGAGGCCCTTGTCCAACAATAGCGGAGCGCTAAGCGTTTCCCACATTGTCACAGCGCGGGCGAGCGCGACGCGACCCCACCAAGGCCTGGCCGCTCTGCACTCGCCGCACGCGCGCGGGGGACGTCCCGACCCGGCACGCCTAAAGGCACGCCCTGCCGGCCCCGCGGGAGAAACAAATGAACGCGCAGATGAAGCGGGTTGGTTTTGCATTCAAAGCGGTGCACCCGGGCTCTGACAGAGGCGCACGCCCCGCGCCACCCCGCGCCTTCACGCGAGCCAAAACAGAAAAAAAGTGCAGCGCAATACAAGCGACTTACGATCGTCGCCTGTTGCGCGCGCCGGCTGGGCCGCGCCCAAAATACACCGGATGAAAAATTCATTAGCTCAAACAGAGAGGCGGGCACGGCACGACGGGTGGACAGCTGGACTGGGCGCATGTTGGGACCACGCCCTAATAGGGCAACGTTGCAGAGCAGGAATAGGGGCAAAAGGAGAAAAAAATAATTTGGAGACACACAAAAAATGAAGCACTGCGAAAGAGAGGGGGGAGAG
>NW_026268576.1:21535-22119 GCF_000697945.3 Frankliniella occidentalis | reverse complement strand
ACGACGTCACGGCGTCCAGGGTATCGGCCAGCAGAGTGTGTAAACAGCGACGGCAAAGTGGCCCGCGGCGGCCTATGTGCAAGGGGCGGCTGGAGCAGCACACGTTAAGGGGGAGAGTATACGGAAAAAATTGATAAATCACCTAATTTAATGAATTAATCAAGTTAAAATCTAAACAAGAGATAAAATCAAAAAAGTACTCTATAATTGTTGTAGTATGCACTTTGAGGATTAATTGAAGGTATAGAATGCCAAAAGTCTATCAGAAAACTGTGCGCACAGAAGTTTTAAAAGTTACATAAACTTTTAAGTTAAAAAAGTTCTATGCGCAAAGTTTTTTGATGGATTTGGACATTCTATAGCTTAAATGTGTTTTTAAAGTGAGTACTACTACTATTATAAACCACTTTTTTGATATTGTCTCTTGTTTAGATTTTAAGGATTTCAGTATACCCTCCCCTAAAGGCGATACCTCATTTTTCGAGGGAAAAGGAAAAACTTTGAGGAATTTCCTTGGTTTGAGGTAGACTCCTCAGATTGTGAGTAAGTCTCCTCAAAACAAACGACTGCCTAAAAAAATATGG
>NW_026268576.1:12125-13209 GCF_000697945.3 Frankliniella occidentalis | reverse complement strand
CCCTCCCCAGTTTGCTGCTTGCGCCACGCGGTGTGCACAATGCGTGGGGAGGGTAACATTCAACGTTTCATACGCGCAGAATAAAATCAAAACGGCGATTCTTTTTATACATTTCATTCCGCTGTCTCCTCCCGGCCGGGCCGAGCGAGCCTGCTCCGCCTACTCGCCCCCTGTGCCCACTCGCTCGCTCGGAGACGAGAGACGACGAGCGACCAGCAGCAGACGACATAGTAAAACGCTTATGCGCAGCAAGCCGGCCCGACCGCTGAGTGCAAATAGCGCGGGCGGGGCGATAAATACAGGCGGGGAGGCAGCAGCGGGCGCACTTGGCTGCAGCCAGACATAAATTTTATGACTACAGCCTTCATGTCTTTTCCTGATTTTCTCTTGAATTTTTCATATTTTTGTCCTTGTTTTGTCTCCTTTGCTCTTTTTTTCAAAAACTAGCGACAGACAAGACTTAATAATCTTCGTCGTTAAATTTATTAAGAATTATTATTTACAGAATTGCATTCTTTAGCTTTTGACGGTTGCAAATACCTATCTCTCACTCTAATGACACCAAGTACTGGAAAAACTTCCCAATTTAAAACAATAAATAATATAATGCTTTGTCTTTCACCGTATGCATTTCATTCTTATCGAAACCGTACACCGGCGGAAGCAGCAGAGTCGATACGGCGCCGTGATGGTAGGCAACCTCCCCGCACCCATGCGGGCTGGTTGCAGCATTCATGCAGCTCTGCTGCGCGCCTGGGCATCTAGCTCACCAATGAGCCCCCCCCCCCTCCTCCCCTACCTGCCGTGCGGTTTCTGTCGAACCGCTAGAATAAGAATCCACACACACGCACACACCTCGCGGAGCGCCCAAAGCCGTTCCGCCGCGACCCATCCGCGGGCCGTCAGCGCTTTTGCACGCTTTTGCACCGCCCCGCGCGCTGTCACAACAAGCCGGGTTGCGAAATGACTAATGGCCTGTTTACTCTGCGGCGACATCCAAGATTTTTTATTCTTATTCTTTTTCTTCCTCCTCCTCATCCGTGGAGACACATTGTAAAATGATGAGACGCAGCAATACTGGAGC
>NW_026268576.1:6216-6675 GCF_000697945.3 Frankliniella occidentalis | reverse complement strand
GCGCACACGCACACACACACAAACTGGGAGAACAAACGAAGGTCACAGACTTAGTGACATTCTTCAAGGTGCTAAAACTTTAGTGAGCCCTTAAGTTTACACGTACTACAATGAAGCGCCTTTCGCAGGCCTCGTAAGGTGTGCCCTTCAGTAGATTCGCAATTGTTTAATGCACCATGAAGTATCGTGGACAAGACTAGCGCGCAGAGAAAAAAGAAAATGAGAAGAGAGCTGAAGAAAAAGAACGGCGGGGGTGATGTACACGAGAGTGCAGTAGCACTAGAGTACATTTACAGATGTGTGCTGCGTAAATTACTGTCACATTCTCCGAGGCAGCAACAGATATGAATAGTCAGCGCGCACGCGCACACAGACGCCGTACACATACAGAGCCTGTTTTTGGTTGGCCCGCGTAACATGGGAATATTAAAAAAAAAAAAAAAAAAAAAACGACAAACA
>NW_026268576.1:0-1151 GCF_000697945.3 Frankliniella occidentalis | reverse complement strand
GCCCCACCCATTCCGGCCCGGTCCTAGCAACGTAGCGCGGCAGACCGTCTACTTTGCAAAAGTGGATTACTTTGCTGGACGCGCAGCAGCAGGCCGCACAGCTGGACTCAATAATAAACGAAAACTAGGCGCAACGAAATGGAACAGAGAGAGAGGGAGAGAGAGAGAAAATATCTGGGGACGTGCAGAGAGGATGGGGAGTAAAAGATGGAGAAAAGAGATAAGAAGAAATAAAATAAGGAGGAAAAGGGGAGGAGTAGTACCGTAACAAAGGAAATGGTGACGGCGGAGAGGAGGGAGGCCAGGCCAATAAGGTGCACAACAACGACTCCAGAGCATTCCACTCACCAGAGCGTTAGGCCCTAAATGCGAGTTTAATAGGGAACAATCGTAATTATGGAGTTGGGAGTCGGGCCCAAAGGCGGGGGTCGGTCTGGTCTGCTGAGCAGAAACCAGCCGAGCCCAAGCAGGCTGAGCCGAGCGCGCCCCGCCCGGTCCACTGGGCGCGCGCCATAGCCTCAGGTTTGCATCACTCGCCTGGAGAAAGTAAACGTCCAAGTCATCCTAGGATTACTTAATAAAGCGACGCGCTTTTAAAAGCCTTGCAGTGTGCATATAGGGCGTAAGCGAGCGACCGCGGTTATTGTAGGGTTTTCGAGGAGGGTACTCCAAATAACGAACGCGGCGCCGCGCGGCGCGGTGGAGAGGGGGCAGCCCTGGCAGAACTTTGTGGCGTTTCCACAGAACAGTCACGGTCCTGGCCGAGCCGAGCAGCCTACTGTTTCGCCGCTACGCTATGGTCGCGTGGGAGCGCGGCACCGCTCTGGGCGGGGGCAGAGAGTAGTGTAGTTGGCAAGGTGAGCTGTTTGCGGCGCTGGAATTGGCGAAAGAGACAACGAGAAATACCTAAAGTCAGTCATTTCTCCCCGAGGGTCGCGGGTGCTCATGCTTGTACATCTCGCGAGCGCCTGCTCCCACTGCCCCAGCGCGCTGTCCGGCGTGTGTCCGTCGGTTCCGCCTGACCAGAGGCGCCCTCGCCACGCGTGGCTGAGCAGCGCCCGTCACCGGGGTGCGTCCCGTTCACACGTCCGTCTAACACTGTGAGAAACGTCTTTGTCCATTTACAAACGTATTTTATATATACAATCTAC
>NW_026268575.1:12297-13310 GCF_000697945.3 Frankliniella occidentalis | reverse complement strand
AAAAAAACGCGAATAAAATTGTGTCACGCGCGCGTGGGACGCGCAAAATCAATGGGAAGTCTAATTGCGTCGGACCCGTTTAACGACCCGGCGGCCCTGCTCCCCCCCCCCCCGCTTTGTCGCCCAGGCTGCTTTTATTACGGGCCGCCCCTCGCGTTTGTAAACAAGTCTGCCTGTGGAGGCCTTGAGCCTCCAGGCACCTTCCCTCCCTTCCAGCCAGGTTAGGTGCGGGGTGAGGGGCGCTTGGCACCAGCACCGACGGCAGGCAGAGCTGGGGGCCTCGTAGCGGCGGGGTACTTCACTTTTCTGGGAAGCCCACTCTACTGTGCCCGCATGAGCGCCACGGCACGGCACGGTGATGGAGTACTCGAGCGCGCCGCCGACGGCGTCCTCTGTTCGACAACACCAAGTCATCGTTCATTTAGGTTGAGCCGGGCGCCGCGCCGCCACTCCGCCCCCTCGAGAGCACGGCGGCGCACGGATCAGGACCGCGCGCGGGTGTGGCCTGGCGTGGCGTGGTTAGGCGTGGGAGCGCTCGGAGTGGATGTGGGAAGGAAATGACATTTAGGTCGGGGCCCCGCCCGGCCCCGCCCGGCCCCGCCCCGGGCTGCTGGCGGGGCGCGCTCTCGGCAGCGCTCGGGAGCTAGGCGTCCGCTCAGCCACGCAATACACGGAGTGCTTCTTCGTTAGGCTGCGGGGTATGGCCTTGATCCCCCGCGAGCTTGAGGGAGAGGGGAGGGGAAGGGGGTAGGGATGGGGACTGATGACACGGGCAGAGTGGAGAGGCCGTGGCTTTTCCGTGGAGCGGAACCCCTGGCTTCCACTTCCCGCCCCACTCCGCCCCGCCTCGCCCCACCCCACCAGGCCACGCCCTGCCCTGCCCGCGCGCGGAGCAGTCGTCCACACCAGTGCACATCAAAAGGCCGGGCGTAACCGCACTACTCGCTGGACAGCCGGCATGCGGCCGCGACCGCCGCCACTGGGTCGGGGTCGTCGTCGGGGGCGGGGCGGGG
>NW_026268575.1:5210-5707 GCF_000697945.3 Frankliniella occidentalis | reverse complement strand
ACAAACAATAATGAACCACAGTGAAATTTACAAAATTTACAAAACCGTTTTTCTGAATATTTTTTTAAATGTCGCAAATGGCGCCGCGGTCTGTCGCGAGGGGAAGAGTCCAATTAGGTGAGTCGGCCGGATTCATGCCCCACTGATGGATAATAAGAAGTCGAAGAGCCGTTCCGCATTTCTAAAGCCCGGAGGGGAAGGGGGTGGGGCAAACATCTGGCTGGACCAAACGGGCAGGCGGCTTAGAAGGGATCATCCATAAGTACGTCCGTCATTTGGCGTCACGATACCGCCAAGTGGCTCATGCAAGCTCTCATAGCGCCTAATAGGTAGGCATCTTCTGGTCCGCATTGCGTGCGTGTACTGCGGGCTGGCCTATCGTGAGTCTCGCAGGCGCCGTGGTCCCATTCCTGTTATTTACAGAAGGAATCTGGAAAAACAGACGTACTTTCTGTGGGCGATTCCTCATTCGATGGCATAAAATAATTGCAACCGTA
>NW_026268575.1:1988-3000 GCF_000697945.3 Frankliniella occidentalis | reverse complement strand
CCCCCTTAGCCCCGACGCTACACGCTCAGCCGGCTCAAGAGGGGCTAAGCCCCCGTGATGGTGGGAGCTTCAAACCCAACCTGCTCAATTCAAATCTGGCGCGCCGAGACAGGCCGCGACGCCGTGCTCAGCTCAGCCGTGTCGAGTCGGGTTACTCCTCCCTCGACTACCCTCCACCTCGCAGCGCGCCGTCCCTTCTCAAATTATACACTGCAAGCTTAAAACCCCCATTGTGACCACCCCGCTCTAACGAACGCAACCCCTCTGCGCAAGTTAAGGGTGACAGTGTGGAAAATTAAAGTGAAAGAAAACAAGCGATATCGCACGAACCGTCGCCGACTACGTAGCTTGTTGACAACTCGAATTCAGTCTCTCTGATAATAGTACCCCCGGGGTTCGAAAAACACACTTTTCAATTTTATGATTTTGCTCCGAAATGCCCCGTGTTCCAGAGGGATTTCCAGCGCGTTTCGCCCCGCTGAGCTCAATCATGCAACGCAAATCGCTTGACAGCTCGGGCTGCCTCATTATCGATTCGTTCTCGTTTTTGTTATCGTGGATACCATACTACCCTCCGCCCGACGCCGCGCCACACCACGCCACGCTCCGCAACGCCGTGCCACGCCCGACCACGCCACACCACCGGGAACGAGGTAGAGGGTCAATACTCTGCTGTCCGGTTCAGCACAGCACACTGGGGAAGAGTGAAGCACGCGGAAGCACGGGGTGGAGAATAATGGACGTGGGGGAACGAAGTAATAACGAAGAGAAAAAGAGAAAACGGAAGAGAGAATCCCATTTTTGCGATGGTGTGTGGCTTTTGAAGGGTGCATAACAACTGCAGGTGGGACTGACTGACTGACTGACTGACTGACTGACTGGCTGACTGACTGGCTGACTGACTGACTGACTGGCTGACTCACTCACTCACTCACTCACTCACTCACTCACTCACTCACTCACTCACTCACTCACTCACTCACTCACTCACTCACTCACTCACTCACTCAAC
>NW_026268575.1:0-568 GCF_000697945.3 Frankliniella occidentalis | reverse complement strand
TTCTTCTTCTCCTTCTCCTCCTCCTTTCTTTTTTGCCTGGCTGTCGCACTTGTTATTTATTTCTTTTCCCATCTTCTGTGCACGCTTATGTGCGACCCCCCCTCTCTCTCCTCCCCCTTCCTTCCTCTATATCTCGCCGTAGCACCCCCAGAGGGGGCTACCACCGCTCCCTTTAATCCCGCTGATACGACCTGACAAAAAAAAGTTTGTAGGGAAAAAAACTTATCGAGGAACAAAATACATTGTTTCTAACACCCAAAACGGTCAGCTAAGGCAGCAAAGAAGCTTTATGGTAAGGCGCGGTAACACTGTGAAAAATATCCTTGTAAATTTACGACAGCCTATTCTTGCTCGTCGGTCAATTCCAAGTCGATAGGGAGTGCTTGTAAATTTACAATTTGGAAAATTTTCCCGTAACCCCTACGAGTATTTTTCACAGTGAACCGACGAAATCGTTTTGGTAGTTTGTTGTTGCGGTATATAGCTTTTGTTCTCAAAGCAGTAATTTCCTTATTGTTCTGCAAAGAACGTCCGTCGCCGTGACCGGGGAGGCGTGCTGCGTGCTCGA
>NW_026268574.1:7249-9749 GCF_000697945.3 Frankliniella occidentalis | reverse complement strand
CCCCCCCCCCCCTCCCGAGAAGGGCGCAGTTTAGCGCTGACGGGCCGGGCGCCCTTTAGACTAGTCGAAAGGTTGGAGACGGATCTTCCGCTCAACAACAGGTGTATAATGATGCGAGTGAGTGAGCGTGCCGGAATTCTAGAATTTTTAGAATTTTTACTGCAGTCATTGTTAGAGTGGAATATTTTCTTTTGCCACCGCCCGAATCTCCCCGATTTTATTGACATTGACTGAAAGGAACATTTTTCGTGATGTATTGAAACCGGAACTGTTTTCTAGGCGTCGAGGTAAAGTGTTGTGCGGGTGAGGACCGCGCGCGGGGCCCTGACTATGATGAACACCACATCTATCTGCAGTCTCTGCAGGCGAGGGCGCGTCATGCACGCCACCGCGAGTGAGAGCACGCGCAGCACGCCTGCCAACACCGACACCGGCGGCGTTGTAAAGAAAGCAACGCCTGGTCTGGTCTGGTCCGGCACACGGTATTATTGGCACTCCTGTTAGACCCCACCCCACCCCTCCCCCTCGCTCCGCGGTGCAGTATTGGCAGCCCGCTACTCCGCGGGGTCGTTTCGCCACGCGAGCTCGGGGAGACGCACGACGCCCCGCTGCTGGCGCCCCGCGGCCGGGCCGCCCCCGAGACCTCCGGAGAGTGCCTCTCTCCACCACAACAACCTCTCCGCGCAGCCACCACTTCATTCTCGCCTTTTGTTTGGACAGCGGACGCGGACGCGGAGACGGCACAGCCGGCGTGCCGCGCGCTATGTCCGCCCGTCCACGGTCGTAAAAGATGAGAACAAACAGTCCCTGCCGGGGCGCCCGGGCAGGAGCAGGAAAGGGCAAAAGGGACAGCGACGACAGGCAGACGAAAGGGTGGCTTGACATCGAGAAAATGCATAAAAATACGAGCGCGAGGCCTCGTCTGCCAGCCCCCTACTAGGGCATTCCCGCCACAAGAACATTCGACTCCGGCATCCTGTGTTTAGACATAGGCAGCTCCTACAGGCTCACTCTCCATTCTGCGTTTCGATCGCCCAGTTTTCCGATTCGCATTCCATGCCTGTTTTCTTGACAGACTTTTCCTCGCGGTGCACAGCACACACCAGCAGGATCTCTTTGAAGCGGGCGCGCGTGCCAATTTCAGACGATGACGTTGGACCTGGACGAGGTAGCCACAGTAAACCCCTCCCCCCTCCCCCCTTCCCAGCACCTCCTGAAGCTCCAGGATGAGCTGCCCTCCAGTGACTCGGCCCGCCCCGCTCCGCCGCCCGGGGATCTGACGATCTCATCATCGAGCTCATCATCATCGTTATCCCTCCGGAGCAACCAAACAATGGCGGTGACTTTGTTTCCTGACAACGGCTAGTATGAGTAGTACGTATTTCTGCTTCACACCTTCCGCTGCTGAAGCTTGCAGCTCATCGGAACGGGAAAGCGCGGAAGTACACTGGAAAAACATCTTTAAGAGACCCACAGAGACCTAAGGGATCGTCCATAAAATACGTTCGCTTTTCTCGGCTTCGTTCGGCGAAGTACAGCAGCTCGGCGCCTGCGAAAAGCAGGGTAGGCCACCCAGCTGTACACGCGTGCACATCCGGCAAGATGTTGCCTACCGATCAGGCGCTATGAGAGGCTGAAATGGTCAGTTTCGTAACGGCAAATGGCGGACGCACTTTCTGGTCTGGATGCTTGGCTCGCTAAGGAGGAGGACGTGTCCAATAATTCGCAAGCACACCGTCGCTACAAATAACTCTTTCCGGGGGACGGGGGGGGGTAGGCCATTCCAAAAAAATGAAGTTGTCGGGGTTCGAGTCTAAAACGATAGATTTTGACTAGAAGTAACTTTTGGTCTTAGTCCGAGGTCTCTGCGACGAAGCGCCAGTGAGCTGATTGGTCTGTTCGAAACGCCCTTTTTGGGCGCCCGATGCGAGGCGTCGTGTTGGAGCGCTCGCCACGCGCACCCCGCGGTGCCGACAGGAGTGACTCACTGCCGAGGTAGGTCCATATGACCCCTACTTCCAGCCCGACCACCAAAATCCGCTGTCGGCCTGCCCCCGTCATATGCAGGGGCCTAAATGCCGCGAAATACGGCACTCAAGATTGCCAGAAAAAATTCCAAATTGAGTGAGTGATTTTTTCGTGCCCTTATGTCGGGCAGGTTATGCCCTTTTGATCGCCGTATAGCATGCCACTAACACTCGTCGGGTGTGGGCATGAAATAGAAAAAATGCCAAAAAGGTGTGAATCCGCCTGCCAGGTAGGCACCACCTATACACACATGCAATGCGGCTGCCTACCTGGCAGGCGGATTCACACCTTTTTGGCATTTTTTCTATTTCATGCCCACACCCGACGAGTGTTAGTGGCATGCTATACGGCGATCAAAAGGGCATAACCTGCCCGATATAAGGGCACGAAAAAATCACTCACTCAATTTGGAATTTTTTCTGGCAATCTTGAGTGCCGTATTTCGCGGCATTTAGGCCCCTGCATATGACGG
>NW_026268574.1:0-6946 GCF_000697945.3 Frankliniella occidentalis | reverse complement strand
CCGACCGCCCGCCCGCCCGACCGTATCCAAGCACGTGATTATCAAATCACCGTTTAATCGCTGTCGAAGAGGCGTACCACGGGCGCTTGCGTAAGCTCCACCTTTTTAAGGGCCCCGTTGTTGCAGCGTTGGTGCGGGTGCCTAGGGGGCGCAGCCACAGCAGTTGGTGGGCGAGGTGGGGGCGGGGGGCTATCAAGGCTTTCGGTTAAATTAAGAGGAGGGGGAGGGCGGATAGCAGTACCGGTCACATAGAATTTGTGAGCTACACTCGACCGAGAGTGATGTAGTAGACTCTCTACAATACACAGCAAAAATAAGGGGGAGGGGGGGGGTCTGCGACGTGCAATAAGAATCACTCTTGCCGGGACGACGAGGGAGCAGGAAGTGACTTGCTTGCAGGAAAGTTCTGGCGTCATCGTCTCCATTGAGACGACATGCGTCGAGTCTATGCAGCAGGAGGAGGCGGCCCTCATCATGTAGTAACGAGACCCATCTAACTTACAATGAGCTTGCCTGCTGCGTACCCGGCGGTGAGAGGACGACGACGACGCCACGGTTCTCTTTAAAACGTTCACACGCGCCCAGTTGTTCCGAACATTGTCGATGCACATGGCATCAGGGGCCTCGCAGCGGAATGACTTTTACCGACGCACACACACGGGACATTGGCGAGTCGCTCTGCCGTCACCATTACGTCTGCTTTGTTGTCCGTCCCGCCCGCGCCCGCCGGCCTCTCCCATGTGATTCGCAACGTGTTGACATGTGGGAGCCCACACGAGGCCCATGGGTCCAGCAGCGGGCGGCCCGGCCGGGAGAAAGCGCCCTATACCATGATCATGAGCACGGCGGTCGGGCCGTGTCCGCGGGCGAGTCATGGGCGAGCGGGATGACAATAGATGCGGTGCAGTGCAGTGCGGGCCGCGTGTGGTGTGTTGCGGAGGTGACCGTCATCGCGATGGGCGCCGCGCCGATCTCTCGGCCGCGCCGTGCGCCCAAGTCTCCAGCGTCCATCGCGCGGGGTGACACCGGCGCCGAGAAGTACGCCCCTACAATTTCAAGCGTCTCTTCTTAATTTCTCTTCTTTCCCAATTTTTGGAATTGATTTTTACTGTATTTTTTCTGATCTTTATTTTTTTGTAGGGGGGTTTTTTTTTTTTTTTTTTTTTTTTTTTTTTTTTTTTTTTGAAAAAAAAAAGTACTTCGTGCCCTTGCCCGGCGCCCTCCCTCCCCAACGGGGTGACCGCATACCGCATCACCGACGAGCAGACGATGACGACCTCCGCACGCGGGTGGCTCGTCCTCGACACGAGCTGACCTCCCCGTCGTAGGGCGCGACCTTAACACGATCGTGGGCGTAGGCGCCTTCGTCGTGTGGGGTGACCTGGGCTGACCTCCCCACCGGGGGGTGATCTCGACACGGAGGTATAACCTCCGCATGCGGGAAAGAAGGGGAGTCGGGAGGGAGGGAGGGAAAGTCTCAAAACGGTAATAACAATAAGGATGCATGGAGGGTGGAGGCGGAGGTGGGGGAGGTGGCAGCAAACCCGCACGGTCGTCCCGACCCGACGCGGCCGCAGCGCTACAGGCAGTACAGGCCCGTCTCCAAACTCGGCGCTCGGCGCTTGGCTCGGGTGGGTCACCGGGTGCGACCCCGGCGCCGGCGACTTCTCACGCGCCAGCCCCTGCCCATCCCGGGCTTTTTATTTGCGCGAAAGCACCATACTTGCACGACGGGCTGTTCCCGAATACCCTGCTGGCGCTTCTTCTCCTTCTCCTAGGCTCGGGGCAGGTTTGGCGCACTCCTCCCCGCCCGCGCGCACCCCACCCCCACCCACGAGCGGGGCGCGCGCGTCAAAACACAACAAAACGAGTGAAAAACGGCCGACCGCGCGGAAACCGGTACTTGAACCTGTGGCGGACCTGCGTGTGCCGCCGCGTGGGACTGGGTCACCACTGTCGTCGCGCACCCGGCGGGAATGCGGCGCACCTGCAGCTGCAGCTGAGGCGGGCGCCCAGCTGCCGGGCCCGTCCGACCCCACACAAAGAGGCTGTATGGAGATCATCTTGCAGCGCTGCGCGGCGGCGATAGCAGGGGATTACCGGCCGGCCCCGCCCAGCATCTCGGAAAGGGAAGCGAGTGGAGAAAAGAGAGGAAGGCAGGGGTGGGTAATGGGTGGCGAAACGAGAGGAAATGGAGGGAAGACCAGACCAGAGGCGGCCCGGCTCCGCGCTCCCTCGAGTCGGAGGTGATTGTTCTTCACGGGAATAGGGACCTGAACGAGGACTCCACTGAGGACCTCACCAAGGACCTGACCGAGGACCTGACCGAGGACCTGACCGAGGACCTGACCGAGGATCTGACCGAGGATCTCCCCGAGGATCTCATCGAGGACCTCATCGAGGACCTCATCGAGGACCTCATCGAGGACCTCATCGAGGACCTCATCGAGGAACGCACCAAGGACTTCACCGAGGACCACGCCGAGGACCTCACTGCCGAGTACCCTGCCGCGCTACCGTCGCGCCTTCCTACCACGCAAGAGATGACACGAGATGACAGGACCCGGTGGCAGGATTCCGGGTGTGCGTCGCGTTGCTCAAACCCAGGGATTAGGGTCACTGCGCGTCCCATCGCCGCCGCGCCCCCTCCAAAGCTCGTCGCGCTCCCTCCGCGACGCAACCGCCGCGCCGGGTAGGCAACCCTCCCGCCCGCAACGCACGCGCGCTGGGCGGCGCTGCCTACCCCGAGCTCGTCAGGCTGACGAGAGACGTCGCGGCCGCCGTCGATGGAGCAGAAAGCGGACACCACTTTTGAGACGACGGAGAGCATCGCGTCGAGGAGGAGGCGGAGCCGCGGCCTGTGTGGGCTTCAGCCGGCTGCACAACAAGCAGTGCACTGCAATGCACTGCAGCGCACCGCACTGCGCCGCGGCGGAAGTACGCCACCACTTTCTACTCTCAATATTCAAAGATACGCCGAGGCGCCACACGACGCCAACAAACGCAACGTCTCTCTCTCTCTCTCTCTCTCTCTCTCTCTCTCTCTCTCTCTCTCTCTCTCTCTGAATAAACTCAATCAATCAATCAATCTCTCTCTCTCTCTCTCTCCCTGTGTCGCGCTCGCTAATACGCGCTCTCCGGCATGCACGCGCGAATAAAAGCGATCCTGTTATTTTGCAGAGGAGGAGTCACTCACTCAGCCATCAGCAGTGCAAACAATGCCAATAAAGCCCCACGACCCCCTTCAATTTTCCTCCTGCTGTCCATAAACGGGGGGTGGGGGTGGGGGAAGTAATCAGGATGCAGAACGCTAGAAATGTACATGCACACACACACACACACACACACACACACACACACAATGGCAGCGACCCACAGCCGCCCGCTCTGTTCTGCCCGCAGTGTAGAGAGACCCCTAGCAGCTCGCTTTGCTTTATAAACGGCCCGCTCGCTCGGTCCTCACCGTCCGTGATGAGGGGGTCGCAGCCGCGGCCCGGCCGGCTCCCAGGCTAAACAGACCGCTCTCATCTGCATGCAAAAGGGCGCCCCGGACGGACGGACGGACACCCGCGGGGGCGCCCGGCGCCTCAAAGTGCGTGGGATGGGACCGGGAGAGGGCCTCGAGAAGGTCCAGGTCGGTCCACGATATTCATGACGGACTTCGTCGCCCATCGAGCGCACTGCACTGTGCGAATCCTGTGTCGTCATCTGACCCCGAAAATTCCGGCAACCCAACTGGCCAGTCGGGTCACTGCATGTCATAAGTTTTGATCCAACGCTCGCGCGTGTCCACGCCCTAATGCTAAGTAGTACGCGACAGGCCGACAAGGTGAGTCAAACTTAAGTTTCCTGGAATTCGAGCCCAAGCAACTGAAGGGATCCTCCGTTGTTCTCAGATTCCGAGAGCTCGGCGCCTGCGATGCTCGGGGTAGGCCACCCCGCCGGACACGCATGCAGTGCGGGAGAGATTTTGCCTACCTACCAGGCGCTACGAGAGCTTACAGAGGCTGAGCAGGAGGCAGGTTCAACGGTTCGTGACGGCGAATATGACGGACGTACTTTCTGGATGACCCCTCAACGCCTAGCCCCCTGCACACCCAGGATTCCCATTTCGCCCCACCCCACCCTCTATCTCCTTGTCTTCTCTTCTTCTCACGGGGCGCTCGCCCCGCGCCGGCCACACGACCATTTAAAGACAGGCGAGACTACTAAGATTACTATGTGGGCACTTAAACGTAACTCCACCATCACTTCAGCTTCTTGAACTCCACAATCAGCGCACAGGTTCACCATTCACCAGTCACGCGTAGGCACACACGATTCACTATATTGGGTGACGGCACAAGCACGCGCCGTCGCACTCGTCGTGGCGGAGGGTTTCTGCTGCGTGTGAAGTAGCCTCACCCTCGCTTCAGGCCGAGTCCAGTGACGGGGTTAGTGAAATCACGGGAAAATGAATGGCAGGGGGATGTGGCACTATTGTAAAATCTCACTGCTCTTTCACTGACGATTTTTTCAAAGCACATAATTTCTTTTCAAAACAGATGACTGTCTACGAGTAATTTTTTCACTTTACGACTACCGAAGGTCCCCGAAGAACCTTTCTTTCCCCGCTCCCTGGACTTGACGACGAGGTCGAGGGGTCGTCGGCGAGGTGCAAAGTCTGCTGCGGATGCGTGTCGTCGTATGTCAGCTCACCAGGAGTCTCCGCGCCATGGTCGTGGCTGGCAGGGCGCCTGGCAGTCCCTGGAGGATGAGGTCCCAAGGCGCCGACGCAAAGGGCAATGCGTCCGACCCGCGCGCCGCGCCGCCTATATAGCACCCCCTCCAGTCCCTGCGGCCGGCGGGCCGGCGGGGCACAGGGAGAAGCGCGGGGAGGGGCGCGCCGGCCCGGCTCCTCCAGCTCCAGCACCTGCTGCCCATCCTCCACCTCCTCCTCCAGCTCCAGGACCTGCTGCCCATCCTCCAGCTCCAGGACCTGCCGCCCATCCTCCAGCTCCTCCTCCAGCTCCAGGACCTGCTGCCCATCCTCCAGCTCCTCCTCCAGCTCCAGGACCTGCTGCTCATCCTCCAGATCCTCCTCCACAACAGCGGCTAAGCCTCGTCCGGCGTCTGTGAAACAAAATAGAGAAGAGTGAATTGCAGAAACAATTAGCAGCGGTTCGCCAGCTGGCGCTGGCTCCAATGCTGCTCTTTGGGGCAGTGGTGGCAGGGGCAGTGGCGGGGGTAGATTGGGTGTTAAAATTTATCGAGACTGAGTGACGTACTTCTGTTTTTCGGGTAAGGTACTTATGGTCAGCTTACAAGATGAAAGAGCGCGAGCGAAACGCGTGTGTGTGTGTACGCACAGGAAGAGCTCCCGTAATTAGGAAAGCTGCCGAAAGCTTCGCAAACGAGTTACAAGTGTCGGGCCAGGCCAGGCCAGGGCGGGGCCGGGCGCAAGAAGAAGCCCGCCTGCCTCTGCCGGTGCAGCCAGCGTGGCGCCCGGGGCGCCCCTGAGAGGTGCAGGCCGGTGTAGGTGTGGGCGGGCGGGCGCGTTTGTATGGCCCGGCATTGCAACAGTTGCTCAGTAGTGCTACCTGCCGGGCCACAATTATTACATCGACAGCATGTCGAAAACTATGCGCGGGCCGTCGTAACGATATCGTTTTCTGACAGTCAATTCTCACGAGTAGTAGTGTCGTGTGCATTTGGGAGCGGAGGTCGCGCGCCACGGGCGGGCAGCATAAAGGCCCTCCTCGCCCGACCAGTTGGTTACACACGCCGCGCGCCCGATGTGACATCTGCAAACGAACAATAAACGCCGCGTTTCGCAAGCCATCCGAGGAAGAAAGCGGCATCTGTCTCTGCCTCCCGGGTAAATTGCGCGCGGCGCGGCAGGGTGTGTTCGGGTGCGTCACCCCCCGAGTGAAACGGAAAAGTAGTGTGACGAGACGATGGCGGCGATGTCATGCCGATGTCACCGACACATCATATCGGAGTTTTGAGTATTTCTCTACTGAATACTTTTCGCCATTCGACATCAAGACTCGCTGTAATCGGGCAAGTGCCGATTTGTGATTTCTCACTGAAATATCCCTTTGCAGGCCCGTCGCACACACCTTTCGGATCAGCGTCTCTGAAAACTTTTCACGCGAGTGCTTCACGGTAGTGTAAGGCGAAGAGGAATAGGAGAAAATAGAGAAGAGGAGAGACTTGGGAGACGCGATTGGCAGACATGAGGACTTTGTGGGCCTCATCGAGGAGCTGCACCGAGGCACAGGGCGGGGCGGCGCGTTTCGGACTCGGGCCGCCCCGCCGCCACACCGCCGGAACCCCGCGAGGCGCCCCCCCCCCTCTCCTTCCGTTTCCTCGGCCGCCGCGTCCCGCGCAAGCCTGCACAGCAGCAGCACATACGGAACGGAACTCGGCAAGCGGCTGCAAGTGTAGTCGGGCCGCTATCAGCTCGCGCATCTCCCTCCGGCCGGAGCAGTGCGGCAGCAGCTCCGCGCAGCCCGGTGCAGCCCCCCTCCTCGCCGAGCAGATCACACATCACACCCCGCGCGTTGCGCAAAAATAATCAGCAACATTCAACTCGATACAAGATGCGCAAAACGACTCGCTGTCATAACAATTATTGAACATCGAAACGACATTGGCTACAGGAGTATTTCCGATGAATCGTTTTGAAAGTAATTTCTCACCAGGACATCAGCATGCTCGCCGAACCTCGAGTGGTTCGCATGCGCGGCGGACTTCCTTCCTCGCGCGGCCGCGCGATCACTTCAGCCGACGAGGATCATGCAAGAAGTACACGCATGCGTTTCGCCCAATCGTACCGCGGATGGAGAGATGGAGTAGGAGTAGTAGTAGTAGTAGTAGTAGAGAGAGAAAGAGTGTCCTTCGAAAATCATTTTTAATGGTCTAGTTGGTGACTAGTCATAAAGATAATTTGCTATATATGTAT
>NW_026268573.1:6010-7498 GCF_000697945.3 Frankliniella occidentalis | reverse complement strand
ATTTTATGTACATTAAAATTTATAACAGGAATTGTGACTCAATTTAATATCTATATATCCATGTTAAGCTGGCTTGAATGGATCGAATTCGCCCAGTTTGACAATTTTCCAACTCTCCTCCCAGAGTCGTCTTGCCACCTCCTCGTCCTCGGCTCTTGATGATGGCCTCTTCACCTTGCAGTCACTGGAACACGTTAGGAAGATCAGCATAGAATAGAGGATGTAAGCTCAATTTTGTAAACTGTTTAATGGCAGGTCAGTTTGGTTTATTGTATACCAAATGGTCACGTTCGCATCGCACCGATGTTTGTAAGTCAAAACCGCGACCAAGAGCAGTTGCCACCGTTGCTCCACGCCGCTCGTGTCTCGCCTACCTGTAGTACAGCCCCGTCTCGCTGGCCGCCTGCTCGTCCACGGCGCAGTGGATCGAGGTCTGCGCGCCTTGCTCGGGCGTCTTGAGGAACGGCCGGAACACTAGACCGATGGCGGCGCGCGCGCCCTTGAAGTAGAGCCCGTCCAGGTGGCGGCCCAGCTCCGTCTTGACCACGCCCGGGTGCACGGCGTACGTGGTGACGGCGGAGACGTCGCCCTGCTGCTGGGTGGCGCGCAGCCGCCGCGCGAGCTCGGCGCTGAAGAGCACGTTGGCCAGCTTGCTCTGCTGGTACGCCCTCCACGGGTCGTACGACCGCTCCGAGTTGAGGTCGTCGAAGTTGATGCGACCTGCGAGCAAGCAAGTCAAGAGTGAGGAAAGAAAAGTGTCGTCACCGGTGGTCGCTTGTTGAATTGGCAAACCCCCAGTACAAAGTTATGTTTCTAGTTGGTGTCTTAAGGTGACATCGACAAGATATCGGATCAATATCGTGACGACGTCGCAACGAAATCGAAACGATCAAAGGTAGCATTTAAATTATGTTTTTTTTTCCTAAAAGTCGATCTGACACGAAAACCGACAAATTTCCGACTTCCAACGTTTCTATATCGTTCCGATGTCGGCCCCTCTTACCGGAGGTGTGCGCCAGCGACGAGAGGGTGACGACGCGGGCGGGCGCGGACTGGATGAGCCTGGGCAGCAGCAGGCAGGTGAAGAGGAAGTGGCCGAAGTGGTTGACGCCGAGCTGCAGCTCGAGCCCGTCCTCGGTCTCCATGCGCGGGCAGGCCATGACGCCGGCGTTGTTGATGAGCAGGTGGATGCTGGCCTCCGTCTCGAGGATCTCGCGCGCGCACTCGCGCACCGACTGCAGGTGCGCCAGGTCGAGGCGCCGCACCACCAGCTGGCCCGCGCCCGCCGCGTCGCCGACGCCCGCGCGGATCTCGGCCGCCGCCTCCTCGGCCTTCTGCACGTCACGGCACGCCATCACCACCCGGGCCCCTGGCCAAGGAAATGAACCGTCAGGATGACGTCGAAAAAAGGAAGGCGCTCTGGGAGAGACTTGAACGCGAGGTATCGCAACACCGCCGTGTGCGTCGCGTGGTCAGTGTCCCCCCCCC
>NW_026268573.1:4011-5704 GCF_000697945.3 Frankliniella occidentalis | reverse complement strand
GCTCACGGTGGACTCACTCGAATGACGTGCTCAGAACGTTCCCACCACCCCCTTCACGCCCATTTTTTTTAGTAGGCGCAATCCGTGAACTCACCGGGAGCTCTCCAATCGCACCCCAGTAGGCAAAACCTGCCCGCAGTATGCATGCGTGTATCGCGGGTTGCTCCTCCGCCCGCCTGCTAGGACTGGGGATCATCGACAAAGTACGTCCTTCGTTTGCCGTTACGAAACTGCCAAGTTCAGACAATGCCCTCATAGCGCCTGATAGGAAGGCAACATTCCGCCTGCCGTGCACGCGTGTACGGCGGGTTGGCCTACCCCGAGTCTCGCAGGCGACGAGGCTCCTGGGGTATTTTACTGAATGAACCTGAGAAAAAACGGACTTACTTCCTGGACGATCCTCTAGCAGGCCAACCCTCACCGGAGTGTGCCCGACCCGCCCACACTGTTATTCAAGCTCGTATGACCTCATCATATTTGTAGCCCGGGGTACAAACATCATGAGATCTCTATGGACGCTGAACGATGTTTCTGACCATATCGGGACCGCATAATATTTGTATCCCCCTAAAAGTATTTGAAGACCTGTATCGTCGTGCCGCTCACCTATCCTGCACAGGTGCAGCGCCGTGGTCTTGCCGATGCCCGTGTTGCAGCCCGTGATGACGACCGTCTTGCCGTCCAGGCGGGCCACGCTGCGGCACTTGCCCGCGAACAGCCCCATGGCGGGCGGGCGGCGTGCCTGTGTGTGTGGTGGCGCCTGCGAACAAAAAAACAAGAAAAAAACGTCAGCAAAAACGATATATAGGCAAAGAGCGTCCCTACAAAAAGAGTACCGCGGAGTAGCCTACAGAGCGCGGAAAAGAAAACTGCAGTAATGTACGGGGGTAAGGACCGCGGGAAAGACGCAACAACAGCGACAAATCAAACTCGCCCCAGTATTTCCAAGGCAGAGTATTGTGTCACAGGCGTGTGCAGCGAGAGAGGAGGTTCGCACAAGAGGGTGGGCGTGGCGGGAGCTGGGGGAGCTGGGCTGGTTTGCGGGCGCGGGCGGGGCGGGGCGCGGGCGTGTTCATTCTTCCTACCTATAACAATAGGGTGCTCAGGGTGTTGCAGAATGCAGTCGGCCTCTTGCTCCGGAGGCTCCACGCCCTTGGGGGCGACGGCGACGGCAGCGGCGCGGGCGCGGGGCACACCAGGGCGCTCGGGCTATGGCGAGTGTTCGGTACCGACGGTCCGCGCACCGCGACGCCGCCGCCGAGATGCTTCAGCCCGCTTCAGTCAGCGAGTCAACACAACAGGTTGAGCTCGGCGCTTATCTCCCAGGTATTTATGACTCACGACAATCACGCTTTTCGCGACCGTAATCAGTAATGCGTGATTATGCCCTGACACATTTAGCGCAAGCACGGTGTGACGACGGACGCGACAGGCGGTCACGCTCTCGTCTTTGGAAACACACGACAGTAGTTATTTGCTTGGCGTGCCATGCTCTCGTTTAAGGGCCGACCAAGCGATCTGTCATTTATTTTCGTGCCTTCTGTGGCGCTCTCGTTTTGTCATCGTTTTGGTGCGGTTCGTGCGAAAAGCACCCCGCCGTACGATGACGATGGCACCGCGGTGTTTAGCACTTGTTGTTTGTGAGCGACCCCCAATTTTGTCTCTGTCGCTTGGTCGCTTCGGCTCCCCCCCC
>NW_026268573.1:1524-3851 GCF_000697945.3 Frankliniella occidentalis | reverse complement strand
GCGGCCTGTTGTAGGTGTGGTTGTGGTTGTCGCGTCACGACGGCTTGGTGGCGGGCGCGCGGTGCGAGCCCAGCAGCAGCGACTTGTGCCTAAACAGGCGATACGACTCCCCCCCCCCCTCCCCTTCTCCGCACCTCACCGAGAGCGTCGCGGCGGAGGGGCAGATAGTGCGGTCGCTAAGCGACATATAAAGGGGGTACCCTGCACTTTTGGTTAGAAGCATGAAACTTTGTACACATGTTCCTATGGTAGTCCTTAGCTGATTTCGCCCGCTAGCCACTTCTGCAGTCCGTGCGGGCGGCCTGGATAGCGGGTTGCCTACCTGCCGGGCGGGCGCACTACACCGGGCCCTTTAAACCCCTATAGCAATTGTGCGAATTGCGCTGGAACAAAATTTCTTTTTGCGTTGTGATCGCTAACGATGTAGCTTTCGGATGGTGTAATCTCGAGACCGGCTGGTTGAACTCTACGGCTGTTATCGAACCACAAAACTTGCTCCTAGAAAATTTCAGAGTGGAAATTAGGTTAATTTCTCAATTTTCTCAATATTTGCCAACAAGGCTGAAATTTTACCGAAGTAAAAGTTGCGTGGGCTATTATTGCGCGTCGAATGAGCGGTCTCTGACTGTTTTGCGGCGATTTTGAGCCGAGATATCGCCCGAAGATGGAAGACGTGTCACGTTAACATAAGCGTGCCGCGCACGCTGGGACAACATTCCAGAATGTCGGGATTGGCACAAAATTTCATATTCAGGGGTTTTTGAGTGTGCCGAGTCCATTTCCGGTGTCTGTTTGCACCTCCAGGGTCATCCTGGGGTCGTCATCGGGGACCTCGAGAGGTCGCCGATGACGCCCCTCATGAGAACTTGTGTCCGGGAGCTTTCGGGTGTGCCGAGTCCATTTCCGGTGTCTGTTTGCTCCTCCAGGGTCATCCTGGGGTCGTCAGCGGGGACCTCAAGAGGTCTCCGATGACGCCCCTGACGCGTTGCCTTTCTTCTTCCCGATTTATTTGAATGAAAAAATGAAGAAAATGATGTACAATTGGGGCCATATGTGTCAAACTGCCCTTGTTATCTGTAATGTGATTTTTTACACATATATGTGCGTCAAATTAGTAGACATTAACTCCTTGGGCAGCGCAATATCGAAAGGTGGAGTTATCCAGCAAGGCATGGCTACCGCCACAATTTGCTCACGCGAGAGCGCGAGTTCACGCGTGATCTCACGAGAGCGTTCGAAAACACGGCTACATACACATTTTCAGGAAGGGGGGAGCTCAGGGATCATTATAGTTTTATTATTCAATTCGATTCCCGAGATTCCGCCGGGAACTCCGGGCGCTGCAGCGGGTTATTTCCAGCCCTGCGCCCCGGAATCACCCAAATCAAACAGAATACCGAAAAAGTAATGATCCCTATAAATTTGTACGTTGCCGTGTTTTAGAACGATCTAGCGAGCTCACGTGAGCTTAACTTTCCACATCTATGTCCAAGCAGGAGCTGCGGGTGCACTTATATTTTTTTCATAAAACTGGGTACAAGGTACAAGTTGACCGGGACCGAAAAGGGCGGGACCGGAGAGGGCATGGGCTGACTTGACCGGGGACGAGATAGTCGGGGCGAGTTGTCCTAGATCCGTGTACACATGATTCTAGGAGTTGTTGCCCCCTCGCACCTGTACAACAAACTCCCGCGAGCGTCGTAGCGAGCGTTCGAAAACAATTTGGGTCATAGGGGCGCCAGAATACCAGAAAAGCCAGAGAAACCAATGCGCTTCTTTTGCTGCACTCATCACAGTAGGATGTCTACCTGATGTAAGGTGTGTCAACCCGGAATCCTAGTTTTTCGTAGAATAGACAAACGAAACGAATTATTCGCGCACTTTGCGGCTTGCGGTGAGTTTTGACAGAAGGATGAGTTGTGCTACACAGTCTACCAATTTACTTTTTTTTAAAACCTGTCTAGGGATGAAGAAATTGCGCCTAAAATTGGGTTGGAAAGGAAAGACGACGCCACCTTTGCGCCCAGAAATGACGGATATCTAAGCATACAGGGTAACGTTTCTCGATCTGCTCCATACGCATTTTACTAGAACCTAAGAAAGAGAAGTGGCATTACGGCCAAGAACGCTACACCGTGTAGATTTGAAACAAATAACTCACGTCTAAAACGCAGACACAAAAGGAAAACGTTTTCTGCATTTTTAGCACGAACACGTTGAGTCCCACGTGAGCAAATTGTGGCGGTAGCCATGCCTTTGCTGGAAAACTCCACCTTTCGATATTGCGCTGCCCAAGGTGTTAATGTCTACTAATTTGACGCACATAT
>NW_026268573.1:0-1066 GCF_000697945.3 Frankliniella occidentalis | reverse complement strand
GCGCGCTTGGTGCTTCTGCCGAGTGCGGCTGTTTGAGCTCATCGTCGCCTTACTCTGCGCCCCGCCCCCGCCGCGCCCGCCCCGCCGCGGTAACGAAGCCCACAGTCTGCGCGGCGCCACGGCCTTAACTCGATTACCAGCGCAAGCGGTCGTTGAATAATTTCCAGTCCGGACCCCTCCAGTCCGCTTCTGCCCGGGGAGCGTACAGCCTCGCGGCTTACGGCGTCTCCCCCGCGCCGAGCGACGCCGGACGGACGGGCCCTCCCCTCCCTCATATCCAAAACAATTCACATCGTCGAGACGTGCAAGGCAATGTGGTGGCGGGGCGCGGCTGCCCGGCGCGCTGAGGCTCAAGTGGCCGCCGCCGCGCCTCGGCCATCGCGAGTCAGGGTGCGCCACAGGAAGCAGCCTGCCCGGGGCGCAGCCAGATCCGTAGCCAGGGGCGCAGCCGTCCAAGGCGCAGCCAGGGGCTCAGCCGTCCAAGGCGCAGCTAGGGGCTCAGCCGTCCAAGGCGCAGCCAGGGGCTCAGCCGTTCAAGGCGCAGCCAGGGGCGCAGCCGTCCAAGGCAATATGGTGGCGAGGGAGCCGCCCTACTCGTCGAATCGAGAGTCGTCCGCCTGCCAGTCGGGACGGGACGCTCGCTCTCGGGACTCGCGGCCCGCGCCCGGCCGGATGTTTTGAACGAGTTCATTCGCTTTTCCGCGTGGGAATGGCATCGCCCACTCCGTCTCTCGTGGCCCACCCGGCATGAAGCCCGGGCTCCTCGCCGCGCGGCTCATCTGACTTGACGTTTTCAGAGGTTTCTGGCTGGAGTCGTTGTGGTGGGAGTCTTATGTACGCGTGCGTGTGTGTGTGTGCTTGTGTCGGAGAGAGAGAGAGAGAGAGAGGGAAAGAAAGACCGCGCCGCCAGCCCAGGGGGACCCATGTCGTCTGTCTCGAGGCTGCCGCTGCCTCCGCCTCACCACGCCCCGCGAACATGAAAGATGGAGAGGAGGGAGCAGTCTCCGTGTGCGTGCGCGCGCGCGCCTGTGTGTGCGTGCATGTGCGTGCGAGGGAGGGGGGTGTA
>NW_026268572.1:20270-20811 GCF_000697945.3 Frankliniella occidentalis | reverse complement strand
GCGTCGTTGCCCTTCTGGGAATCGTTATATCGCCATCCAGACTCAAATAAGCAAGGCACTTGAGCACTTGTGCTGAAATGCGTCTGTCTCTGTCACACGCATAGCGGTACGCCAGTCCCCCCCCTCCCCCTCCCTCTGCTGTCGTGGGACCGCAGCCCTGCCTGTCGGCGGACAACGCATCACATCACACCCCTTGTCAGCAGAGACTCCGGTGCCGGGGCGGGGCGGGGCGGCGGTACGCCCAGCGCCGCTGCTGAGGGGTAGGAAAGAGAGCAAGCCGCCGAGGGGTTAAGGGATGAGTGGGCACCGCCGGGGCTCTGGGGAGTGAGGGGGAGGGAGGGAGGAGAGGGGTCGGGATCCTGTGAGCAGGCATCCCGCCGCCGCCGCCGCCAGCGAATTCCATGGGGGGATGGAAGGCGAGTCGGGAATCAGAAGAGCCAGGCCAGGAGGAGACCCGCCCGGCCCCGGCGGCCCCCCTAACCTCCCCGCTCCGGAGTTATGCAAACGTGTGGCTTCGGGCTTCAAGGGGTTGGCTATGGGG
>NW_026268572.1:14209-14655 GCF_000697945.3 Frankliniella occidentalis | reverse complement strand
GGAGGGGAGGGAAAGTCTGCAGCAGTCCCTTCTCCCAACCCCCTCCCTCCGGAGCGTCTTCCTGCTTCCGACTTCCCTCCGCTATCGGTGAGCTGCATACCGAGCAGCCGTGATGTGGGTGCACGTACACGTGTGGCGAGGCGTGGCGGGGCGGGGCGGGGCGGGGCCCGGTGGGGCGTGCCCGCTCGTCTTATTGCCACCCCCCTGGGGGCGGCTGCAAGGCCCGTACCGGAGGCGGCGCGGCCGGGGGGCGGGACCAGGTGCCACCACCGCCGCCGCCGTCGAGTCCATACAGGACATGTAGTAGGGAAGCGAGTTGATGTAGTGGCGGTGTGTTCATAAATTACACGAGCATGGAACAGAAAAGTTACTATAGGAAAAACGGAGGAATCGGGGGAAAAATGTGGAGCATGTGTATGGAAGAGGATGGGGGGGAGGGGGGGAGG
>NW_026268572.1:12161-13825 GCF_000697945.3 Frankliniella occidentalis | reverse complement strand
GAGAGAGAGAGAGAGAGAGAGAGAGAGAGAGAGAGAGCGAGAGAGAGAGAGCGCATGGCCATGGTCGTGGCGCCTCGGTCCGCCCGTAACTCAGCTGCCGGTGCCGCAGAGCGCCGTGCGAGGGCTGTGCTTCTTATGCGCCCCGCCTTGCCCCGCCGCGCCCCACCTCGCCCCGCCCCGCCGAACTCTTTCGGTCGCCGCGACATCTTTATCCTCTTGCCAGAGAGAGCTTTGCTTGCCGGGCCACTGGCTGCTCTGGGGGACACAACGGGGTGCACGGGCACACCGGCGACCTGCATGAGAGAGAGGGAGGGGAGAGAGGGAGACAGAGGGAGAGAGAGAGGGGGGAGAGAGACGGAGAGACCAGCTTGGCGCGGGGTGCGACAGAGAGAGAGAGAGAGAGAGAGAGAGCGAGCGTCGCCGGATGAGCATACTTTGCAGGATTTTAACAGTGTGGGCTTCCGCGCCGGCGAGCAAGCGCCATGCGCCCTGCACACGGCTCAGCCATCGCCGCGTCATCCCCTATGCACCGCGGCGATCCTCCCCCTCCCCCTCCTCCTCCTCCTCCTCCTCCCCCTCCTCCTCCTCTCCTCTCTCTCTTACTCACATACACATCCGTCGTGTCGCGGTTGCTTATCGCTGTCGAACACGGATTTTTTTCCCCGTTAAGTTTAGCTGATGCATTCAATGGCCTTAGATTAGAATTTCAGCTCTCTAAGCTTATTCTTAGCTAAGAGGGCTAACATATTAGCTGTTACGGCTAGTTGGTTTAATTTGGTGGACAACTGCCATGGCTAAATTTTAGCTCTGTTAGCTGGTAATTAAGGTAGGACAGCTAATATTCTAAACGAAGGCCACATTAGCAAACGCATTAGCCAACTAAGCTAATTCTTTTTTTTCCGTGAAGGCAAAAGGTGTGCCCTGGAAACGCAAGTGTGTGAATGTCGCACATTTGTAGGTGTTCGAATGCCCCCAAGGGAGTAAAGGGGGTGAGCACGGAGATGTTTCCACAGACTGTCGGGAGGGGTGGACCGCTTGGATAATCCATGTCCACGTTGAAAAATATTCCACAAATACTCCATATATTCCAAAAATATTCTATATATTCTAAAAGTTTTACAGATATTAGAAAAGTATTCCAAATATTTCACTTTTTTTTCTTCAAGATATTCCAAAAACATTCCAGCCGACCCCTCGAGATGCTTGCATGGGTTGGCAAAATATGGCCAACCGCGAATTTCTTCCAGCATACATTGCACTCGATATAGGATTTTCTCTTGTGTGTGTCCGGAGGTGTGTGAACAGCTCGACGGATGAAGGGATCTTCTAAGGGCACACGCAGCACTCGAACGGCTTCTCTCCTGTGTGGGTTCTCAGATGATGGGTAACATAAACAGATTAACAGAAGTTCTAGTCACACACGCTGCACACGAATGTTTTTCATCCAGTGTGCGTTCTCATATGCATTTTAAGAACGTCACGTCTAGAGAACTTTTTGTCACACACGCTGCACTCGACTGGCTTTTCTCCAGTGTGCGTTATCATGTGTTTTTGAAGAGTGTCAGTTAAAGAGAACTTCTTGTTGCACACGCTGCACTCGAATGGTTTTTCTCCAGTGTGCGTTCTTATGTGTTTTTGAAGACTGCCAGTTACAGAGAACTTCT
>NW_026268572.1:6487-7091 GCF_000697945.3 Frankliniella occidentalis | reverse complement strand
AAGAGAAGTGAAACTGAGACGAGAAGGGCAAGGCAGCAACGCAAAGGAGATGGATCCAGAGGACGGTTTGAGAGAGCGAGACACGGCAAAGGGAGGAAGGAGGTAATATGGCGGCGGTTGGTGTTGATTTTGAGAGCAGACGGGCCGCCAGGGCGCGCACAGCACAGCCGTTAGTTTGGATACTATTATTTCCAGCGCCCGGGCAGGCGGGGATTTTCCGCCTCCTCCTCCTCCTCCTCCTCCTCCTCCTCCTCCCCCTCCTCCTCCTCCTCCTCCTCCCCCTCCTCCTCCTCTCCTCTCTCTCTTACTCACATACACATCCGTCGTGTCGCGGTTGCTTATCGCTGTCGAACACGGATTTTTTTCCCCGTTAAGTTTAGCTGATGCATTCAATGGCCTTAGATTAGAATTTCAGCTCTCTAAGCTTATTCTTAGCTAAGAGGGCTAACATATTAGCTGTTACGGCTAGTTGGTTTAATTTGGTGGACAACTGCCATGGCTAAATTTTAGCTCTGTTAGCTGGTAATTAAGGTAGGACAGCTAATATTCTAAACGAAGGCCACATTAGCAAACGCATTAGCCAACTAAGCTAATTCTTTTTTTT
>NW_026268572.1:0-1067 GCF_000697945.3 Frankliniella occidentalis | reverse complement strand
CCGGAGCCCATCTCCGCGCAGCTCCTTGGAGAGGAAAGGGGAGGTCACACACACACGCACAGTCTTGTGTGTGTGTGTGTGTGTGTGTGTGTGTGTGTGTGTGTGGAGGAGAGAGAGAGAGAGAGAGAGAGAGAGAGAGAGGGAGGCAGCGGCTCGGGGAGTGTCAAAAGTGGCGCCTTGAGCTGGCCCTGCCCCAACATGCGTCTCGCGTCGTAACACGGGGCCGCCGTTTCGGTCCTGATTTCACGCGCTGCGTGCGCCTCGCGACCCGGAGAACCACGCTACAGTAAAAATTGTTTCTAAAGACAAAAAACAAAAATCAAAATATAATTTAAAAAAAAAGTGAAGTGGGGTAATATCTGTAATATTTGTAGGGTCCATCCTTTAGAATCCAAACATTAAAAATCCAAGAATAGCGTGATTTTGGGGAACCATTAAGACCATGATAAAATGAATCTCAGGTTACACATTATATTTTTTTCTTCTGGTGGATCACACATGGCATCTGTTTCACATTACCCTGAACTCACAGTAGTTCCAGTGAGCCGTGGGGAATGCAGGCCACCCCATTAAAACTAAAGGTAATTTATATTCGGACTCCCCTCACCTCTCCCCCGCCGCTCCTTCCACCTTGTCGAGGTTTTTTTCCCCCACCCTCCTCCTCGCCTAGGATAAGTAAGTTTACCGAGGGCTTACAGTCGATCCGTCTTCTTGCGCTGACTGGGGGCCCCGGGCCACCACCACCCCCCCCCCCCCCATTCACACCCTCTGCACTCAGGTGTAAGTTGGTGCGGAGCGGTTCCTCGCCCTCGGAGCGCCAAGTTGCCCGTCGTCGTTTTCCTCGTGTACAGTACAGCTCGGCGCCAGCAGCAGCAGCAGCAGCAGCAGCAGCAGCAGCAGCAGCAGCAGCAGCAGATCCTCGTCGAGCACAGCCCAGCGGCGCGGGCTCCAACACCCGAAAAGTTTTCTTGTGGCGCTATATGTAGATGTGATAGCGGCGAGTGCAAAAGTGAGTCGTGTCTCGTGCGCCCCGTTGTCGGTATGGAAAGGCGAGGTGGGGTGTGGGG
>NW_026268571.1:17995-18304 GCF_000697945.3 Frankliniella occidentalis | reverse complement strand
CTAAATCTTTCTCTTTACAAACACCCCTCAAAAATGGCCACTCGTCTTTTTAAATATTGACACTTTTTTTTTGTGAAATGTGATCATTAATCCAACGCAGACCGGTCCTGAAATTTTCATCCACTTTACAAACAAAATAAGAAATCATGTCGAGTGACCCGGAAGGCATGGTGTCGTTTATAAATGACATTCAGCAATCCTGAACCGTACATGCCCCATGTAGCACGGCGATATCGGGCGATGATGAGTCGCCTGGAGGTTGAAGCGGCGATGACTTGGCGATATCATTTAAACACTATCGCCTGGCGG
>NW_026268571.1:12858-13360 GCF_000697945.3 Frankliniella occidentalis | reverse complement strand
GTCATCACTTCTGCTGACCTTCGGGCCATGCTCGCGGCCGCCCCTCGTGGCACGTCCCCCGGCTGGGACGGCATCACGTCCGACGTCTCACGACACTTACCTGACGCTGCGCTCCATCTATTCATATTCACCTCCATCATTGCGTCTGGAGAGTTCCCGGACGCGGACAAGTCGGCCCGGGTCTCCCCTGTCCCCAAGCCGGGCAAGCCGTACACGGTACCTTCGGACTGGCGGCCGACCTCTCTCCTTGGGCAAACTACTTGAGGGGGCGGTGCTACCCCATCCACTGTTAAAAATTCTGTACTCAGAAACAGAATTCATACAGATCGTCCTGTACTTCCATACTTCGGTCAAAATCTGTTCGGCTGGTGTTTGAGGGATATAAACTTGACATTTCTTGAAAAGAACTTTTCTCCAGAATAAGGTACAGAGCAAACTACAGGATTTCACTGTTTTCAAAATTACCAGTCCATTCTGTAGGTATTTACTGTTGTAATTTTTA
>NW_026268571.1:7336-8193 GCF_000697945.3 Frankliniella occidentalis | reverse complement strand
ACCGCCGATGACACGGCGCTTGCTGTGCGCGGGCCGACGGCGGCGGCGGCTGTCAGCCTTCTCGAGGACAAGCTCCGTCTACTCCTGGCGTACTCAACCTCCCAGGATATCAAGTTTAACACCCACAAGACGGAGCTTGTCGATGTGAACCCGTTCGCTTAAAACCTTCGCCGCCGGCCCTCCACCGTGTCCGTTGGCGCCGACAGGGTGACAGCCCAGCCCAGCGCCCGCTACCTCGGGGTATTCGTTGACTCCCTCCTCAACTTCAAAGACCATGCTGACTGATCCCTCTCCAAGCTACGCATACGCTATGTACAACTCCTACGCCACTACACTCCGACTCCCTCTATGACTCCCCATCTTCTTCGACTTTACTGCACTGTTCTTCATCCCCCTACGGGGCGCCGGCGTTCGCGGCCAGCGAGTGTGCCGAGGCGGTCCGGAAGAAGCTCATGCAGGAGCGCCGTGTCTTGCGTTGGACCCAGCGGGCCCCCCGTGCAACCAGGATCTCGGATCTCCTTGCCCCTGTTGCCGGGGGTGATGTTCGGGCCCACACGCGATGCAGGGCGTGCTCCTTCTTCCGCAGAAATGCACTTCATCCGGACCCCTCTGTGGCCTCGATTGGTCGCACCCGACGTCTTGACTACGTCTTTCGGCTCCCCCGTGACCTCACGGGCGTTTCTAGCTCTTCATCTTTCCCGACCTCTTCTGACTGACTCGCCGACGGGCAACGACTATCTGACATGCAACTGCCTTCTCTATTTTTTTTGTTTTTGTCTAATCCACTTTATGCTTCCTTTTCAGCGACTAACCACTCTTTCTTGCAGGTACCACTACGCCCCTACCCTCCCCACTTA
>NW_026268571.1:5154-5592 GCF_000697945.3 Frankliniella occidentalis | reverse complement strand
TGACATCAATCTGACATTTCATTGCTCACTGGGTACCTGACGGGTCGCAAGTACCGCGTCCAGAAGGATGGCTCCCTCTCAGAGGAGCATCCGGTAGCCTCTGGCGTGCCCCAGGGCAGTAAGTTTGGGATTCACTCCCGTAATACCCTGTACGCCCCACCTGGGTATTACGCGGTATTACTTGTAATGTAATACCGAAAACTAACAAAATATGCTATGAAACGGCAAAATTTTGCGTGTAATACCGGCGTAATACCCGGTAATACCTCGTAATTCAGTGTAATACCGAGTACTCTGTACAAGTTTTATGGAAGTGAATACCCCCTTGAAAATTCCTCTTTGGGGGCCTCTCCTCCACACGTTATATACTGCTGACCTGTCCACCCATATGTCATCTGATTATACCGCCGATGACACGGCGCTTGCTGTGCGCGGGCC
>NW_026268571.1:0-324 GCF_000697945.3 Frankliniella occidentalis | reverse complement strand
AATGAGCACCTTACCCCATTCGGCGGAACCATAACAAAGCAGAAGCCTCTAGTCGCAAAAATATCTCAAACGCCCTCATTTTGATGTTGATTTTGATGAAACTTGTGTGGTAGGGCTATTTTTTCACACCGAAGATGATAGGACTACTCAATTTAACCGAAACGCACGAGAAATTTTGCATGTCATGGTTCCCGCTGCGCGCTGCCACCGCACCACCGAATGGGGGTAAGGCGAGGGGGAAATAACTACTGAAATAGGTGTACAAATTTGTTGAAATAGCTTTGAAATAGCAGTGAAATAGGTGAAATAGTTTTGAAATAGCTG
>NW_026268570.1:35510-35891 GCF_000697945.3 Frankliniella occidentalis | reverse complement strand
TGTCCCATAAGCAAAAACTCTTCAAATCTAAACAATTTTCAATGACTCTATGGGTCTATCTGATGTTTTATAAATTATCAGAAAGTTGAACTAATTAAGGGAAACCTCAATTGGGCCAAATTAAGTCATTTTTACATATTTTTGATCATAAGTTATAATGGGTTAAATTTTAATGTTCAATGGGTTCCTACCTTCAAAAAAATATCATCTTTGAAAAGAAATGTCACCAAATAAACCACCAAAGAATTAAAAATTGTTAATTTAGTTAAAACCCTGATACTTTTGATTACTAATTAAGAGTAAAAACCATTTCATAGTCAAAAGGGTAACATAAATACAGTGCAATCCTGGAGTCAAACAGTTGACAAGTTGAAACCAATG
>NW_026268570.1:29750-30257 GCF_000697945.3 Frankliniella occidentalis | reverse complement strand
CCTGCGGCCCTAGAGATTTGCTCCTTGGAAATGACAAAAGACTGTAACGGGGCAACACCGTGACTACACCCCACCCTTCTGCTTTGTTTAAAAAAAAATAAAAAAATGAACCAGCGCAGTTTTTAGATTGTATATTGTATGACAAAGAGTCTTATAACTTGACTTTTAGCCATTGTTTTCAATATATCCACCTCTAGGGCCGAAACAGTGAAAGATACGGCAAATCCGAGGGTAGTTCCTGATTCAGAATGTATTGTTTTTGGGGGGTACTTCCTCCGACATTTTACGATTGGACGCCTCCTTGTACGTCTTTATGTGCAACGTGGTCATTTTCGCCGTATTTTCGTCGAAAAAAGCACTCTAGCGCCCAAACGGTTCAAGATAGAGTCAAACGGACAAAATTTTGGCCCAGAGGGCTCTACTCTCACGAGTTACCCCTTAGGAGACCTTAAAAAAAATATTTTTTTCTACTTTTTGGACCAACCCCTATTTCTTTGTTACCCCCTT
>NW_026268570.1:13479-15696 GCF_000697945.3 Frankliniella occidentalis | reverse complement strand
CTCCCCCCCTTCCGCCCCACCACCACCCTCCACGCACGAACGACACAGTTTCGGCGGCCAGCGGTGCTGCGTTGGCCTGGCCACCACCACCACCACCACCAGGCACTCTGTGACCACCACCACCAACGCCACCACGCACTCGTGACATCGGGCGGGAGCGCGGCGCGTTTTCTTATTTTTACGCCCGACGCCTTTGGCCGATTGAACTTGGCGACGACGCATTGAATGGGATCGTCGCGAAATGGAATGGGCCCCCAGAGGCGCCCGCATGGAAGAAATGGACAGGGTATATAACTGCGTCCCGGGGCGCGCCAGAGGCGGGCGATAGCGCGGCAGCGCGCGCTGGCGCCGCACAAGTAGCCATGGACCTCCGTCCCCGGCATGGGGTCCTATGGATGCTTTGTATCTCTCGGAGAGAAAAGAAGTAACATAAAAAAAAAGAAGTGAGGAGCCCGCTTTCGGATTAATTCCTATTGGAGTACTTTGTTAATGGTGCTTACAGCTACGCGTAGGGCCGTCCAGACGATTTAGGATCACGCTTAAATGCGGCACAGTATGACTCCACTCGTGTGTTGTGCCCCATGAGCTCAATGGTATAACTCTTCACCTTCTCGGAGATGTTGAAGGTTGCCCAGAGAGGCCGGCGTTGTACTACTAGAGGTTCAGAAAATAACGGCCTAGAGAACTAGCATCGGCGAGTTTATTAGACCGTGCAAGAGGTCCTCCCGCGGTAGCGGCGCAGCCCGCTGACCGCCATGCAAAGCACGGCGGTCCTTTGTTTATGGAGGAGGTTTAATTCCGGTCGGATTTGTTGCCTCATTGTCAAGACCTGCCAAACCTTTATTGAATGCGCCCCTTAGTCCTGCGCGTGATTCATACTGGGGCCTGGGTCGCATTACAACGGTCAGCAGCAATATCATCCACATGGCATCATGGCATCTATGCAGTGCGGCTGCAAAGGTGGGACTTGGTGACTTGGTGGGAAAAATTCAACCAAAACAAAATTCTCTCCATCTTCAAAATGTTTTTCGAACGACCACAGCTACAACAACATCGATTCGGGTCGGCTTGCGGTGTAATCCCGTCCCTGGTGGAGACACATTTAGATGTCTGAGCACTTCCTGATGAGACTGGACCGGTCCACTAAACACCCCCTCCAAATGAGGCGCACAACAGGAAAAAGAACACACCCCCTTATACCTTTATCACGTGGGGACCATCAGCGATGAAGACGCTAAGGGCCCTAATAGTCACAGCGAGCGCATGGTAATAGCTTGTCCTGTGTCGCCTCCCCGGCCGGGCCTAGAGGGGGACGGTGTCCCGGGGACGGTGTCCCGGGGACACTCACCTGTCCCGACAACGCCCCGGGCGCGGCCCGAGCAGCGGCCCGAGCAGCGGCCGCCGGCCACCCGACGGAAATGTAAATAGAGAGACACTGATTAGACGGGTCCCCCTCTCCGGCGGGGCACCGGGCCGGCCTCGACCAGGGCCTTATTGGCCGTGGTCAGCGCAGAGGCAGGCGCCAGCCTCCGGTCAGCCTCCAGTTAGCCTCCGGTTACCCTACGATTAGCCTCCAGCGTATCGGTTGGATCGATTATTGTTTTCGGACGGCCCCCAGCCGCGTGATCTACAGCACGGTGATGGACGGGGAGGGTGGCGCCCCGCGGCGCGCGCCGGTCAAGTTTCAATTTTGAACGAGCGGAGCGAAGAGCGAAAAAAGGGCTCGGAGAGGAGGCGGAGGAGCATATCAGCAGCAGCAGCAGCATCCCGCCGACTTCCGTATTGGAGCGCAGTCACCTGATAGCGATCAGGCGGCTCCCGCTGCGCGCCGAGTAGTGCATGAGTATCGCACATCAGGCTAGAGCCAGCGCCCCAGTTGGAGCGGGGGCAAGGGGCAGCGCGGGCCCATATCGCGCGCGCCCGCGCACCCCCACAGGCCCGGGCGGGCACGGACAGCCATGGACAGGAGGGCCCTCCAGGGCCCCGGGGGCCCCCGTGGCGGGCCCGGGCCCCCCAGGGCCCCCCAGGGCGGGGCTAGGCAAGCACTTACACACATACCAGACGATTGTATTTGCATGTTTCTGACACCGATAAGTTATGCGGCCGGGCGCTATTTGTTTTCTCAGGTCTCGGACTCCCCCACCCTTCCGGTGGTTAGCCTCAGCGGCGCGGGCGGGAGGGCCGGGGCGCGGGCGGGGCGCAGGGTCCCTGCAGGGG
>NW_026268570.1:8298-13429 GCF_000697945.3 Frankliniella occidentalis | reverse complement strand
TAATGCTTTTTTAAAAGCAGAAGGGCGGGCTAAAAACAGCAGCACGCAGCCAAATTTCGTAACTCATCCCCCGTCGCGTCATTCGGGAACCAGTTTCTTTTTTTCCCTGCCTGTGTCTCATGTGCAGTTGTTGCGATTTTTCTTATTTCGAAAGCAATCGAAAGTAGGATTGAAGAATATCTTGCGAGACCAGATCGCCGATGTACCCTCCTCCATCATTGACTCGCTTTAACCCCCGTCTGCGCCCCCCTGCTTCGCGATCAAGTTATTTATGATATTCAGCCGTGTGTGTGTCTGCTATCTCGCCATTTCATTCTTCGGGGATAAAAGTCGAGGAGGGCCGCGAAAAGGAAGAGAGTAAGAGATAGAGATAGATAGAGAGAGAGAGAGAGAGAGAGAGAGAGAGAGAGAGAACAAGCCAAGCCAGCCTGTGCTACTTGATGGATGAGTCGATGATGATGACTCGGACGGACCGGCATCTCACAACACGGCACCTCGGGTGTTCAAACTCGGGGAACCTCGACCTTGACCTCTCGCGCGCACAGGCAGAAGTGCACGTCCTGATAATTCCAATTATAAACTTAACTCTCTCTGCGACAGTTCTCTTAACCGGCCGTCTCGCCCCTCTCTCCCTTGAGAGTAAAGTTGCGAAAATAAGCGAATACAATATAAGCTCGTGAAATATGCGGCAGTAAAGTCGCTCTCTCTCTCTCCCTCTCTTTCTCCCGCGCGATTACGCCGTTAATTAAGCGCGCTACTGTGGGCCGGCGGCGCCTATGCCGCGGCGCCTACGCGCAGATGATGCGCCGGGATGTTGCCCGGGCGCGTTATGGCGCATAGTTGTCACGCTGCCAAACACAATCAACGCCGCGACGGTGCCCAGCGCGGGGCCCGCCACGGAGCGCCACAGCACAGCGCCGCTGCAGCAGCGAGATGAGATGTCTGCCCATTGTCGTCAGGCGTGCGGCGCAACACCTCGTAAAACACGGGCCAGCGAGCCAGACGCACGCGTCCCCGATGCACCTGCGCGACGGCCGTCAACCCCGCAGCAGTTACTTAGTTAGCTTCCTGGGCAGCTGCGGCGAGCTCACCATGTCGCTGCCACGACCGGGCGCGTATAAGGCTTCATTTGAATGCGCGCTCTTACAGCTAGGGCGGGGCACTGAGAAGGTAAGCTCAGAATGAAAGGTGCACGCTGGCTGCGCAGCGTGCGCACCCGGCCCCGGCGTCTGTCGGCGGGCTAGTCTAACTCAGGGCGGCGGCGCCGAGCACGCATACCAAGAAATCATATGATCTTGCATCGCATGAAAACCCTTCGCTTTGCCCAGGGCGTTTTCACTTTGAAACTGCACAAGACGCCTCCTGGAAAACCATTCACCTGAATCCCTATTGAGGGGCTCACCATCGTCATATTATATAGAACGAACCAGAGCAGGGAGCAGAGGTGGTCAGAGAAATGGGGAGAGCGCTGAGTCTGCAGTGCAGTACCTTCTACCTCTTTCTCCCAAGGATGTTATGTACGACAAAATTCAGCAAAGTTTTCATTAAAATTTTGATGTAAAAAACATTCTGGAAATTCATTCAAAACTCACAAAATCAAATCAAAATTCTGGAAATTTAAACTCAAATTTGTAAAATTTTACGTCAGAAAAGACCACGAAAATTCCAGACACGATTTCCTTTTGTTCCTTCTCCAGTCGGGGTGGTCGCGTTGGCGTTCCTTCGCCAGGGCGGCTAAGCCACTGCAGGCGGCCCCACCGCCCCGCAAGTGCAGACCGCGGGAAAGTCGATTGGCGGCTCCATAAATCCGCAGCGGGTCGTGTCTGCACGCACATGGGGTGGTTGTGCAGCGGGCCGAGCGGCGCAGAGCGGGAGGAAGCTAACTGCAGAGGGGCCAAACTGCCGATTAACATTGACACTGACGTGTGCGCGAGTGTGCGTGAGCTGCAATAGGGGTGGGTGCAGTTAAGGGGGAGGAGCGATCCAACCTTTAGCCTCAACCGCAATTTTGCGAGAAAGCAAGTAAAGTAACGACCGCCCCCCGCCGCGCGCCGTTGTTTGTAAAAATATATTTCACGACCGTGAAAAGCAGCAAGAAATCATACGCCCCGCTAGCGCCAACGGGACAACAGACACATGCCGCACGCAAACCTCCCCCGGGGGCGGGCGGGGGCGCCGCTGCAGCGCAAGCAGTTTAGAAAAAGGGATAAGGTTTTGAATTTCTGCATTCCGTTCTATTCCGTCGCGGCGGCGGCGCTACCCCCGCTCCGGTATTCGCGCCCAGAATACAAAAGCTCGCTGGATATCTGAGCCGACGTGATTTACTCGGGCGCGCCGCGGCCACGAATTCGTACGCGCTCACTTATTTATACGCAGACCCACCCCGCCCCGCGGCCGCTGCACCCGGCATTCAACCCCTTCCCTTTCTTCAGGACGAGCGAGGCGGGCGCGAGCGGCTGGGCGAGGACGACCCCATCTTCCACCTAGGTTCGTTCTCACCGGGGACGGCTTGGGAATAAGGGGGTGGGGTGGGACGTCCCAGGACGGAGTCCCGCGCGCCCGTCTGCCACGACACTCGAATGGAGCCCAATGAGTCCGAGCAGACTGAATGGGTATGAAAGATGGGGATAAATATTGACCCTATCTGCAGCGGGGGAGGCGACTCGATAAAAGGGAACGGGTCAAGGTGGGGGAGGAATAGAGGGGGGGGGTGTAGTTTTGTTTTGAGACCGGCCGGGGCCGCACGGTGCGGGTGGGTGGGCTGGCCAGCCGGCCGGAGGTTGCGGTCGGGCAGCCAAAGCGGGGTGCGGACTAAACGGCGCATAATTTGGCGAGGATAAGTGCTGTGAAATGATGTGCATCGATGATGCCGGGGGTATGGAAGCGCCAGCTCGCAAAACGAGAGGCGAAAAAGTTTTTCAATGCATCGAACACCATCGAACACATGTGTTTTGCATCATATCCTCTGCCGGCTTACTCGCAGTATATCCTCATTGGTGACGCACTGAAAAATAATTTATTTATCGCTCCATTAAGCGCCATAGAGAAAATTGACAGCGTATTGTCGATCACGTGTGGAGGTTACGGGGTCCTTGATCAGGTGCATTCCATCCGAGAATGACAGCAATACTCCACGGCAATTTATGATGTAATACAATGTTTATGGAGGCCTCTATATGTACGTCGTTTTTTTCGTGTAGAGGAGCGTTCAGGCTCAGCTGAGAGAAGGTCGTACAAACCTCACCTAACTAGATCAAACGCGGCCGGACTTTTTCCGGACCCGGCGCAACAAGGTTGTTCTTGTTCTGGTGCCTGACAATGCGGCGGGCTCATCCCCCCCGACAGACAGGTGGACTGTATGACGGCCGGCCCTCAGATTGATTACGTCCTTGTGCCGTAATCAGGATCGTTAGAGAGAGAGAGAGAGAGAGAGAGAGAGAGAGAGAGAGAGAGAGAGAGAGAGAGAGAGAGAGAGGGGTGGCGCGCGCGTCCATCCTTGTTTACACGGGATCAGGCCCCGTTCATAGCTCTCCTTATGCTCTAATGACTTCAACCAAATCGACTTGAATAGACTTGTGATAGCGATCCATTTCAAAACAATAACCCCATACCACTGGTGCGTCTCGTCTGGAGTGAGAGGGAGATCCGTACACGGCCCAAACTGTCTTTGTGCGTCTCACGAAGAGCCCTCGCATCAAAGAAAAATACGAAGACACACACACACACCAAAAGGGGAGAAGAAATCACCAAAGAAGATCCCTCCCCACCTCACCCTGAACTATTTACCTAAACACCACACACCTCGCCTGGGATTCTTACGCAAATGACGCATTGCCCGATGTGCACGCAGGCGCGCCGACGACAAGGCGCTTGCCATGACGATTTATATGGGAGAGAAGAGTGCGGGGCGGGCGGCGAGCGGCGCGGCAAGCGGCGGCACCCTCGCAAGCGGAGGACAGGGTGACGACTCATCCATGACGGTGATGTTCGGCCGATAAAAGGAGAGAAAAATGTGTGGCCGGCGCGGTCGCTGTGTCCTGTCGTGCTGTGCCGTGCTTGTGTGTGTATGTGTGTGTGTATGTATGTGTGTGTGTGTGTGAGAGAGGGAGAGAGAGAGAGACAAAATATGTGCGTGTGTACGAGAGAGAGAGGAGAAGCGAGAGCGCATGAGCAAGCGCGTCTGTGTCCGGAGAGAATCTCACGGTGGGTAGGAGTGTGCGGCGCAACCACCGAGCGTCGCTTTCCGTGATTTTAGCACCGCCGGCCCTCATCCATGTTCCGACCAACCCGACCACCCGCCCGAGAGCGCTGCCGCAACCCCCCTTCACCCCCCTCTCTGCCTGCCACCCCCCGCGACTATATACGTGAAGAGCGCTCCATCACGGAGTTGCCCCCCTCGGCGGGGGTGGGTGCGCCGCGCCGCGCCACTACCTGCTCGTCTCTATCTCTACGATACCGGTACGCCCCCGGAGACGCCCTCGGTAATGAAGATGTATACCGGGAGGAAGGGGAGGCAGCCAGGGAGTCTGCTTCCTCTGGGCGGGAGGAGCCCTGCCGTGTGCCATTCGGACCGAGAACACCAAAGCAGAGATGGGGCCTTACCTAACTCATGAGCAGACTGCACACGCCGCGGGGCTGAGCGGGTTGCGAGTGACAACACGGCATCAGGGAAATTCGCCCTTCACCACGGTGTGTTCCGGCACAACCGCTTGGGGGGCATTAATACGAAAGAGCGGCATTGTGTTTTTAGGGACACCTATTGACTACCTCAAGCCACCAAAGAGAGGCAGAGAGAGAGAGAGAGAGAGAGAGAGAGAGAGAGAGAGAGAGAGAGAGAGAGAGAGAGAGAGAGAGGGGGGGGGGAGGCGGTCAGGCCCACACAGGTGGCGGGTGTTGACAGAGTGTCTGGACCACGATCGAGTAGGGACCGGGCTCAGTCGGGCCCGTCACACCTTTGTACACCGTAATAAGTTTTTTGAGCAGGGCGCAAGGGTGGCGATCTCGGTCTCGGTGGCGACGGACGAAGCCAACGTCCTGTTCCCCAATTGAAACAGGGGGATAACTTGATATTCAAGTCGCCTGCTATTTCAGTCTGCCCATGCAAGATATTGTTCTACGCGGAGCCCCCCCC
>NW_026268570.1:0-358 GCF_000697945.3 Frankliniella occidentalis | reverse complement strand
TCCGGTTACGGTGATGACGTATTGGCAGTAACTCAAAGCCCCCATGAGACCAGAGCACATGTCGCCCATGTAAACTTTTGACGCCGAGCACAATGATGGTGTTTTCGTTGCGGTATCTCTAACAGTTCTCAAGATAACCAGGGGTTGAAAAATCTACTCTTTCCAAACTCCACACATAGGTTTGACTTGTGTTTCCCTTTCGTTACCCTTAACCGTTTCTCTCTGCAAAGCTTAGTGTAAGCGCTACGACGTTTCAAAGTTTTATATTTTCCGGTTACGATCGTAATCGTTTATCATTACTCGTAACCGTAACTGCTGACCGTAACCGGGCTACGGTTACGGTCGTATTCGTAAGCTT
>NW_026268569.1:11020-11407 GCF_000697945.3 Frankliniella occidentalis | reverse complement strand
GCTGCGCGGTCTGCCTCGCCATCCTTGCTTGCCGTCTTCTTTGCACTGACGCCCACGACCCCTTAGTTTTGTTCATTTTTTACTTGGGTAACTAAACAGCACCTTTCCTTCCCTTCATTCCGCGCTGCTTCTTTTCACGAGTAACTTTTATTTCCTCTGTTATTTGGTCAACGAAATCACAAGTACTGAGCGCTCTTTTGCAATTCCACTTTCTCACCGAGGGGCTCCCACTAGGCAACTCGTTGTTCACTTGCCCAACTCGCGTCGAACTCGCGCGTCAAACTCGTGAAAATTTGCGAAAACTCGCTAAATTTACGAGAAATGGCGCAAGACTCTCCAAAAATTGATCCCAACTCGCGCCTAACTCGTCAACTCACCAACTCGCTC
>NW_026268569.1:8281-9645 GCF_000697945.3 Frankliniella occidentalis | reverse complement strand
TTCTTCCTGTTCCTCTTATCGGGCAACTTCCTGACGCGGAAAGAAGGGACGACGTCGACTTACCTCCATCATGACCTCTGATTCATCTGTGACGTTCGTTTGATGCATCGGATGAAGTCAGAGAATCACCTTGGTAAGTGAGGTTTAGGCCGAGGGGGCAATAACTCCCTTTTCATGTGTACACATGATTCCCAAAATACTTGATTCCCAGTTATTCCCGGTGCTTCCCGTCTTCTTATATTTATTCTTTAGGTTTTCTAGTGGTAGAAAACGCTTATTTCGACTAAGTTGTATCAGTTCCACTAGTTTCCCGCTAAGTTTAAGCGATTTCAGTTGATTTCGATTAATTTTTATCCTGATGATTCCTAGGCAGGTGTACACATGATTCCCGGAGTTAATGACCCCTCGGTTTAGGCACAAACTTACTTCTCTCAGCGACCTCTGAAACTACTGTGTGATGCACAAAACCCGACCGAATCGCAGAGACATGTGAACAAAACGGTCCTGGATGGTGGTAAGTAGAGTCACCCTCCTTTTGTTCCGCTTAATCGCGGCTCAAGATGTCTCCTGTAACGCACACTTCTATGTATACTTGGTCGACGAAGAGAAGATGGAAAAATACCTCTTCCACTTTTCCGTGTCGTTGGCCTTCTGACGTTTCCTTCTGTGTGCGTGAAGACTTTCTCTCTTTGTCGCCTCCAAGGTGGGCACTCGTCGAGGACGCCCGCCGGGTCACCGGCGAGAGGGTTGGGTGGGGGTGGGTGTGTCGTCCCTGCGCTCGGGGGTCCTCACGGCACGGCCTGCCGGCACCTTCCACGTCCTCAGCAGCCCCCCGCGCTGGCCGCGTTGGAGGCCCCCTCCCTCTCTTCACGGGCGGCTGCATGAGAAAGGCTCGTTCATGTCCTCTTGGCGAGGCGAAACGAGGCGGGGCGGGGCGGGGCGGGGCCGCCCACATCTACTGGGGCTGGGCCCTGTGAGCGAGCCCCACTTAGCCGCTTGCCCACGCTGCTGTTCGCAGCTAAGAGGGCGGAAAGAGTTGCCCCCGCTGCCCCCCGCTGTCCCCTCCCTCCCCCACGCTGCTGCTGCCCGCTGCCCCCGGATGGCTGAGCGGGCTCTTGCTACGCTCCGCTCCCGACCCGCTCGGCCGCTCAGCATTGGACGGGAAGTCTTAAGTGCGCACTCGCCTCCCAACAGGATTCCGCGGGATTACTCGGTAATACCCCTGCCTGCATCCCCCACCACCCCCACCGACGGGCGGGTGCCCCATTGCAACTGACAGAACGAATCCCCGCCACCACCCCGCCCCTACGTCCGCACCAACCACCCTTGGGCGCCTCAATGTCTGCTCCGCCCCGCCGTGTACC
>NW_026268569.1:6210-6609 GCF_000697945.3 Frankliniella occidentalis | reverse complement strand
TCCCTCCCCTCTCCGCTCCCCTCGCGCGGCGCCGCCCTCGCTTTGTCTACATCTCCCTACCCCCTCCGCTCCGCCCCTTCCCGCGCAGTGCTCAACGGTAGCGGACTTTGCGGCAGAGCACCGCGGAGGACGCGACGCACCCTTGGGCTGCTCCTCGGTGATGTTTGATTTGTCGTCCGCGCCAGGATAGAGGAGTGAGTGCGAACGGGCTGCCCGGGGACGACGGACTCGACGCCGTCATGCCGCCGTTATTCAAACATTTGACAAACTGAATAAACTCATTCCGATGGACCGTCCAGTCCCAGTCGCACGGCCCCGCGGCGGTCCCTCGGGTCTCTCTCCGGCGGCGTCATCCGGGGAGATAGCATGTGAACAAAACGTTCCTGGATGGTGGTAAGT
>NW_026268569.1:5065-5634 GCF_000697945.3 Frankliniella occidentalis | reverse complement strand
GTCCGCGCCAGGATAGAGGAGTGAGTGTGAACGGGCTGTCCGGGGACGACGGACTCGACGCCGTCATGCCGCCGTTATTCAAACATTTGTCAAACTGAATAAACTCATTCCGATGGACCGTCCCGTCCCAGTCGCACGGCCCCGCGGCGGTCCCTCGGGTCCCTCTCCGGCGGCGTCATCCGGGGAGGTAGGCAACCCAACGGGCTCCTGTGCGGAGCGGACAGCGGCGCGCGGGGTTTGGGGGCCGGCGTGGCTCGGCTCGCCCCCACCGCAGTCACCGTAGGTTGTTGGGAATGGCGCACGGGGAATTCCAGGAGAACACACCTGCTGCCTTGTCCGAGGCCGGAGAGAAAAGAAAAAGTGTAGCGAGGGTAAGTGAGCGCTCGTCCGTGTCGCAGCCACCGCTGGGGTCCACCACGCCACCGCGCCGCCGAGGCACTCCGTTACGTCTTTATAGTTTGTGCTGCTGCTGGTCGACCATCCCCGTGGGCTGTTAGCCACCCCTCCCCGTCATTCCATGGCCATTCTCCCGGAGCACCCCTCCACTTCCCTCTTGACCCCACAACCCC
>NW_026268569.1:0-530 GCF_000697945.3 Frankliniella occidentalis | reverse complement strand
AAGCGTTATTCGCACTCGTGTAACTAAACCAATGTACAAATCCTCTGTCTAACTCGTACCATTAAAGGAGCAACATCTCAAGCTAATCAAAGATAGTTCTATTATCCAATCCTTTTATCATCAACTAGACTCACGACTATCAGAACCTGCTGCTATCCAACATTAGCTGGGACTCAGTCGCTGTCAAACTCAGCTCCCAAAGTATTGTTTTTGGTTCATATTATGAGACATCCAGTAAGACTTCTGAAGCTCGACATTTGTCTCAATGAGCTCAACCAGGTGGAGCGCGTGCCCAAGATAGTGCCTTGAGGGCACACCGTTGTGCCTCCGGTGCCTCGAGCAGAGCGACAGGAAGGAGTGTCCGGCTTGTCGCAAGGTGCGTTGTCCGGCGGCTCACTGTGGGCATGGTTCTCGCACAGCACTCAGAGTGACTCCATTCTGCCACAGATTACCCGGCTGTCACAAGGACGCTGCCTGAAGCCTCCAGCCTCCAGCTGCTGCAGCGCGCCGCGCCCACGTTGGAGCGGCTG
>NW_026268568.1:9413-17383 GCF_000697945.3 Frankliniella occidentalis | reverse complement strand
ACGACGTGATCGTGATGGTGCTGCAGTACCTGCCGGTGAAGGACGTCCTCGACTGCCGCCTCGTGTGCAAGAGGCTCTGCGGCCTGGCCCTGCACTGGGACGTCTGGCGCCACCGATCGCTCAAGGACGACGTCAAGTACGCGGGCGCGGTGCTGCACCTGGCCCCGTGCCTGGACACGCTGACCGTCACGGGCCGAGTCCCGACCTTGGCGGTGACCACGACCAGGTGCGCCGTGGCGAGTTTGGAACTACGTTCAAGTTATGGGATGGGCATCAACGCCGCTGAGTACGCCTTGGCCCTGCGGAACCAGGAATTCCTTGGACGCCTCAGAAAACTTGAGCTTAGCACCTATTTGCAAACGAGCGACGTGCTGGTGAGGACGGTCGCGATGTGCTCCAACCTGGAGTCGCTAGAAATTATTGGATACCTACCTGATGTTACCCACCCCATTGTTCGCGGGCCGTCCCGGCCCTCGCTAACGAATTTTCGGTGCCCGGTGGAGGAGAACTCAGCCTCCTTCGTGCACACCATACTGGCCGGGCACGCGGCAACCTTGGAGCAGGTTAATCTCAGCGGTAGTTTCGAAAACGAAGAGACGACGACGGCCAATCTATTGGCCAGCATGCCAAGACTCTGCAGCCTGCGCTGCGACAAGTCTTTTTGTGGGCTGAAGATCGTATCAGAGTGTAAGACGCTCACAGACGTGAGCATCTTTGTCGGTGTCGACTCGGAACTAGAGAACATCGACGTGCTTTCTAATTTCCTTCGTCGAGCCAACCAACTGCGTCGCGTCCATCTGGACTGCCTCGAGGTCGAAGAAGACTGCCTCCCCGAGGTCAGCGCGGCACTGATCAAGGCCCTGGTCTCGTCGGGGCGGTCCCACCTCGAGCGGCTGGCCCTCGAAGGGGTCACGGACGTGCGGCGGCTGCTCCGCGCTCTGCCCGCGCTGTCCGCCCTGCGGCACCTGGACCTGGACGCTGAGCCCGACGACGAGCTGCTCAAGAGCATCACCCCCGCCACGGCCCCGGCGCTGAGGCTGCTGGAGATCGCGGTTGAGAGAGGACAATGCCCCCACGCCTGGATACACGGGGCCGCGGTCAAGGCGACCCTCGCGGAGAACCCCTCGCTTCACATTCAGCTCTGGTGCCCCACTGATAACAAGTGCGATCCCATGGACTGTGAGAGATGCGTGAGGGGCTGCCATCGACAAGTAAAGTGGCGGGTGGTGAAAAAGATAGGCCTCTACTCGCATGACCCTGACAAGTGCCCGTCCCCGGAGGAACACACTGATGACGTCGACTGGCAAAGGTCCTACGACCGCCGTTCTGATGTCGCGTGTACGTGGATTCATATGTGATGTATTTCTTCCTTTGGTTATCGCTGTTTCCTACTTATTTTTGTTCTTAGTCATGTTGATTCAATGGCGAATAAATCATCATCGTGCTGATACTATTTCATGTTTCACCTCTTTGTAGTGACGGAATGTCACAAGCCGCCCACATCTACTGCACTTGTTATTTCAGCCCTGGGTTTGTTGTGGCTGCCCTCGTGAGTTGTAGGCAACCTAGGGGCGGCGTTCGTAGGGCCGACACAGCCACAAACGGGGCGCACACGTAATTGTTCGTAAAAAAAAACCTTAGTGATAGGGTGAAGGGCGGGGTAAACACTCATCTAGTCTTACTCACAATTTTAAGACAGGACGCTCTACCCGAGGAAGAAAACGTTCCCCCCTCCCCCTATCTCCCTTAAAACAGGGCCGCACGGAAGAAGGGGCTCGGGTGTGTGTGGCGCAGTGGGGTATGTGGCGACCGTTTCCAGCTATGCCCCCCTCCCCCTCCTCCTGCACGATCGGCTCGGCCGCGCTGCGGCTGGGAGCGCTGTGGCCTGTTCGCAGGGACTGTCCCATTCTGAGCCCTGTGGGTTTTTTAATTTTTAAATTTTACGAAGGTAAACCAAGGCTACAGCACAGAGAGGCTGTTGAGATGCTGCGTGAAGGATACAGCAGGTCTGTTCTTGGCGTATCGTCTCCCTCCCATTAGCGCCCCCCCCCCAAAAAAAAAACGCCTGCGGTGCGAGTTGTTCTGACGACTCGATGACCATTGTCTGTGCAGGGTGCGTCACTCACATCGCAGCCGCTGTTCGAAGTCGCCGTGTTCCCCCGCTTGGTGCCGACATAGTCCGCTCCCAGTCACCCGCACGAGGCAGGCCTTCAATCCACCTCACATTTACCGCCCAGGTAAGCCTGCCGACAGTGCACACAAGAGCAGAGTAGTTGCGCGAGGGTTGGAGTGTTTGCACTACCATACAGTAGCTCGTAGCTCGATGGCAACGTCCGTGACCCTGGAGCAGCTCCCGGACGACGTGATCGTGATGGTGCTGCAGTACGTGCCCGTAGAGGACGTCCTCGACTGCCGCCTCGTGTGCAAGAGGCTCTGCGGCCTGGCCCTGCACCGGGACGTCTGGCGCCACCGATCACTCGAGGACGACGACGAGTACGCGGGCGCGGTGCTGCACCTGGCCCCGTGCCTCGACACGCTGAAAGTCACGGGCCGAGTCCCGACCTTGGCCGTGACCACGACCAGGTGCGCCGTGGCGAGTTTGGAACTGATTGCGGGTCCAGATGAGTCAATTAACGTCGCTGAGTACGCCTTGGCCGTGCGCAACCAGGAACTCCTTGGACGCCTCAGAAAACTTGAGCTGAATATCTGTTTGGAGTCTGCGGCCGACGTGCTGGTGAGGACAGTCGCGATGTGCTCCAACCTCGAGTCGCTAGAAATCTATGAAGACTTCCCCGATGTCACCCACCCTGTTGTTCACGGGCCACCTAGGCCCTCGCTGACGAATTTTCGGTGCGTGGTCGATGAGAACTCAGCATCCTTCGTGAACACCATACTCGCCGTGCACGCGGCAACTCTGGAGCACGTTAACCTCGGCTCAGGTTTCGACAACGAAGAGACGACGCCGGCCAATCTATTGGCCAGCATGCCAAGACTCTGCAGCCTGCGGTGCAACAAGATGGTTCCAGGGCTTAACGTCGTGGCGGATTGTAAGACGCTCCGGGACGTGAGCTTCTATGCTAACTGGGAACCAGATAACATCGACGTACTTTCTGAGTTTCTCCGCCAAGCCACCCAACTGCGCCGCGTTCACCTGGACTGCGACGGCGGAGACGACTTCCCCCCCCGAGGCCGGCCCGATGCTGATCAAGGCCCTGACCTCGTCCTGGCGGCCCCACCTGGAGCGGCTGGCCCTCGAAGGGCTCGAGGACGTGCGCCTGTTGCTCCGCGCGCTGCACATGCTACCCGCTCTGCGCCACCTGGACCTGAACGCTGCTGAGCCCGACGACGAGCTGCTCAAGAGCATCACCCCCGCTACGGCCCCGGCGCTCAGGCTGCTGGAGATCCGGGTCAAGTGGGGAGAATGCCCCCACGCCTGGATACACGGCGCCGCGGTCAAGGCGACGCTCGCGGAGAATCCCGCGCTTCATATACAGCTCTGGTGCCGCCCCACTGGTGACGAGTGTGATCCCCAGGATTGTGAGGCATGCTTGATAGGCTGCCATCGAGTATTAAAGTGGGGGGTGGTGAAAAAGATAGGCCTGTACTCGCATGATCCTGACAAGTGCCCGTCCCCAGAGGAACACACTAATGACGTCGACTGGCAAAGGTCCCACAACCGCCAACCTAATGTCGAGTGTGCGTGGATTCGTATGTGATGCATTCCTACACGTGGATTACGTTGTTCCCTAGATTATATTTTTTTGCAATTAGCCTTCTGTTGATCAGATAAGATGCTAATCAAAATTCACCCTTGTTTCAATGCTGTCACTTTGTCGTACGAACACTTAAATGATGTATACACTCCTTTTTCTCTGTACCTTCTCCCCCTCGTGATATGTCCTCCACGAGCGCTCCGTTTGTGGTTTATTTGCCCCCTTTTTAATATGGTAGCAAAATATATTTTTCTGTCATTGTTTATATTATATGTTATGGTTACAATCTGTAAATTGGTTAAAGTTATTGATAGCCGGTTAGAGTCCACTTTAGCCGCGGGGCCGTGTTAGATTCGTGTATGGCCCAGATTAGGGGGATTTGACCGGGGAATAGTGTGGTAATCCCTAAGATATATATTTACAAGTATTATATTTGAAATCTTCCTGCTTATGAGATATGTTGAATAAATTCTGGTGACCCATGCTTTGGAAAGTCGTTTTCTCATCTTTTCTGACGACAGCCCGTAAAATGACGACCGCTTGACCGCGAAGCGGCGCTCAGGTAGGCAGCCAGCACGACGTCCCTTCACTACTTATTACAACAAGCGGAACGGCCCCTTACGTGAAGCTGGCAACATAGTGGCGTCCTATCCCATTGAGCCGCCATGCGTATATAGATTATAGACTATTCCGGCGGGAGCGCGCGGAGAAGACTCCATGGAAGAACAAAAGGGCCCGTGATTCGCCGAGCGGCGTCCCCCACCATCTTCCCGTAGTGGAGGGGGACGCCGCTCGGCCAATAGCGATGCCTTTTGTTCTTCCGTGGAGTCTTCTCCGCGCTCCCGCCGGAATAGTCCATTGCTGTTTACATTTGGTTACCGATCGTGGAAGAAGTGTTGCGGTCAAATTTTGGGCTGTTTTCATCGAGATAATATTCTTTTATGCACTAGGTACGTGGGGGGCTCGTTGGGCTTGTACCGGGTGTCCAGAGACATGCCGGTACGTTGGGTTGCCTATGCACTGGCGGCAGGGGCTGCAGGAAAATGTTTTTCGTTTTACATTGTGCATCAGGTTTCTTGAACACCTATAGATGATAAGGTCGTTTTATATTTTGTGGGAAAATGACGTACTCTACACGATCGGCGCTAATTGCAGGTCGCAGTCTATGACGGGCTACCGTTTGTGCATTATGGGCTGGGCAGGGTCAGGGAGAAAAGAGGTAGCGACCAGGGACCAGGGTTCGCCCAGCGGCTCAGCGTCCCAGTGCTGCCGGGGGGGGGGGGGGGGGGGGGGGGGGGCGCGCGGCGCGGGGGGGGGGGGGGGGAGCGCCGTGCCTACCTGCTGCAGGGATTATGAGGTGGATTAACCGTCGGGACCAGTGCGTAAATGCGGAGGGCGGGGGATCGCCCCGTGCAACGCTTTGGCATGGGGTCCTGAACCTCACCGACACCTAGCGGACGCATGTCATTTCGCGGTTTGGGCTAGCCAGCGGCCATGCGCTCAGGACGCGGGGCGCCCCTCAGTTCCAGCGGGGCCAAGCGGCGGCAGCCCGAGGCGCCTCAGTTCCAGCAGGGCGGGGAGGGCGCCCCGCTCGTCATTTATCGTCCGGCCCCCGCCCCACAGGTAGCGCCTCAGTTCGAGTCGTCCCACCGCCGGGGAACCGCACACCCGGCCCGAAAAGTACGAAAAGCGCCGGCGCCCGACGATCGGTCCTGGGGGAGCCCGGACGGCAGCGGGCCGGGGGTGGAGGCTGTCGAGGCTCTCGCTCTCTCGCTCTTGGCGCTTTAAAAAATTGGTTACTCGACGTCGACGTGGTTACGTGTTGAGAGTGGGGTGACGCGGCGTCGCATGTCTCTCTCTCCCACAGTGACTATCTGTCTCTCTCGGCCTCACATCGACGCCCGCTGGTTCCGACTCTTGTGCCGCCCCTCTGTTGTTTGCAAGCATGCTAGTCGAATTGTAGCCCGCGTCAAGTAATCGTGTTTTCTCTTTGCTGTGGGTCTGTTCAGATCATCACATCCAACTTCTCCACTCTAAAACGAAGGTAAGGCAGCCAACAGATGACACGGCGCGGTCTCGGAACGTGAAGCAAGCAGATGAGTAGGTTAGGTTTTTGGTTTATGTGACATGACATGCCAGCCGCCTGGTGTACCTTGCACGACCATCAACATCAAGTCTAGGTCTTTACTTGGTGCTTCATTTACGGCTGTGTGATTGTGAAATTAGTAAAAAGGCTATCACGATTGTGGGCCTATTTTCTTGCGCGCAATGTTTATGTAGTTACTCCTCACACAGCAGTGCGGATACTGTGGCGGTCGTCAGTGCGTCGGCTCGAGTTCCGATCACGTCGCGGAGTGCTACTGTGCTGTGGATCCGGTCAGCTCACTGATATTAATCCTCCAATTTCTTTAACTTCACTGCGAAGGGACGCCAGTCTACAGCACAGAGGCGCTTTGGGTTATACAGGCTTCGTCAAGGATCCAGCAGGTCTGTTCTTGGCTTGTCGCCCCCCCCCCCTTCTCCTTCAGACCCACCCATTCTGCGGTTTGTGTTCCCGTTTGCGTTTAACTAACCCCTGGATGACCTGTGCAGGGTGCGTCAATCGCATTGAACCGGAGGTCGTGCTCCCGCCTGTTCCCTATAGTCCGCTCCAAGTCACGCGCACGAGGAGGCAGGTCATCAAACTATCTCACATTTACCGCCAAAGTAAGCCAGCCGTCAGTTCATGCAACAGCAGTTGTTTCGTGTGTGGTTTCAAGTTTTGCACTACCACGCAGTTTGCGTCTCTCGAGGCTCGATGGCAACGTCAATGCTGACCCTGGAGAAGCTCCCGGACGACGTGATCGTGATGGTGCTGCAGTACCTGCCCGTGGAGGACGTCCTCGACTGTCGCTTCGTGTGCAAGCGGCTCTGCGACCTGGCTCTACACTGGGACGTCTGGCGCCACCGATCGCTCAGGGATGACGACTACTACGCGGGGACGGTGCTGGACCTGGCCCCGTGCCTCGACAAACTGAGAGTCACGGGCCGAGTCCCAACCTTAGCGGTCACCACGACCAGGTGCGCCGTGGCGACTTTAGAACTTCATTCGCATTATACGCTGGCTTTTAACGCCGCGGAGTACGCCTTGGCATTGCGCAACCAGGAGTCCCTCGGGCGCCTCAGGAAACTTGATCTTGAGGGGCTGGAACATAATTCGACGCCTGGAAAAGACGTGCTGGTGAGGACAATAGCGAAGTGTTCTGGCCTTGAGTCACTTGAAATCATTGGCGACCTACCCGATGTCACCTGCCCAGTTCGCGGGCCGCCCAAGCCCTCTCTTACGAATTTTCGGTGCGCGGTCAATGAACACTCAGCATCCTTTGTGAACACTATTCTGGCTGCGCACGCGGAAACCTTGGAGCACGTAAATCTCGGCGCAGGTTACGATGTCGAGGAGACGACGACTGCTGAACTGTTGGCCACCATGCCGAAATTACACAGCCTGCGGTGCGACAAGGAAGTTCAGGGTTTGAACGTCGTGGCGGAGTGCAAGACGCTCCGGGACGTCAGCTTCTTTGCTTACTTCGGACTAGAGAACATCGACGTGCTTTCTGATTTCCTCCGCCGAGCCACCCAACTGCGTCGCGTCCACCTGGACTGCGACGACGGAGACGACTTCCTCCCCGAGATCGGCGAGACGCTGATCAAGGCCCTGGCCTCGTCCTGGCGGCCCCACCTGGAGCGGCTGGCCCTCGACGGGGTCAAGGACGTGCGGCCGCTTCTCCGCGCGCTGCCCATGCTGCCCGCCCTGCGCCACTTGGACCTGGACGCTGCTGATCCTGACGACGACCTGCTCAAGAGCATCACCCCCGCCACGGCCCCGGCGCTGAGGCTGCTGGAAATTGCGGTCAAGAGTGGACAATGCCCCCACGCCTGGATACACGGGGCCGCGGTCAAGGCGACGCTCGCGGAGAATCCCGCGCTTCACCTTCAGCTCTGGTGCGCTGGTAACAAGTGCAATCCCAAGAACTGTGAGACGTGCGCGATAGGCTGCCATCGAGAAGTCAAGTGGCGCGTGCGGGTGCTGAGGAAGATAGGCCTCTACTCGCATGACCCTGACAAGTGCCCGTCCCCGGAGGAACACACTAATGACGTCGACTGGCAGAGGTCCTACCACCGCTCTCGCGTCTTGTGTTCGTGGATTCATATGTAATATATTTCTAATCTTCGTTTTTGTTGTTTTCATATTTAATTATTTTCTGTGATTTTGTTTTT
>NW_026268568.1:4323-7899 GCF_000697945.3 Frankliniella occidentalis | reverse complement strand
ACGAGGCAGGTCATCAACTCATATTTACCGCCAAGGTAAGCCAGCCGACAGTGCATGAGCAGTTGTTTCGTGTGGTTCCAAGTTTAACACTACCACGCAGTGTACGTCTCTCGTAGCTCGATGGCAACGTCCGTGCTGACCCTGGAGCAGCTCCCGGCGGACGTGATCGTGATGGTGCTGCAGTACCTGCCGGTGAAGGACGTTTTCGACTGCCGCCTTGTGTGCAAGAGGCTCTGCGACCTGGCCCTGCACTGGGACGTCTGGCGCCACCGATCGCTCGAGGACGACGCCCCCCATGCCGGCGCGGTACTGCGCCTGGCCCCGTGCCTCAACAAGCTTCAAGTCAAGGGCCGTGTCCCGACCACGACCACGGCGGCGACCACGACCAGGTGCGCCGTGGCGAGTTTGGAACTGTATTCGGATACTGGAGCGGTAATTAACGCCGCAGAGTACGCCTTGGCCGTGCGCAACCAGGAACTCCTTGGACGCCTAAGAAAACTTGAGCTTAACACCGATTTGAGGCCTGCGAGCGACGTGCTGGTAAAGGCGGTCGCAATGTGTTCTAACCTCGAGTCGCTTGAAATCTTTGACGACCTACCCGATGTCAGCCACACCGTTGTTCACGGGCCACCCAGGCCCTCGCTAACAAATTTTCGGTGCTCGGTCGATAAGAACTCAGCATCCTTCGCGCACATCATACTCGCCTTGCACGCGGCAACCTTGGAGCAGGTGAGCATCAGCGCTGTCGACGATTTTGCGGAGACGAGGATTCCTGAACTGTTGGTCAACCTGCCTCGACTCCGCAGCCTGCGATACGGCCTTTCTCTGTGCGGTCTGAACGTCGTAGTAGAGTGTAAGACACTCAGAGAGGTGAGCATATATGTCGATTCGGAGCTAGAAAACATCGACGTTCTTTCTGATTTCCTCCGCCGAGCCAACCAACTGCGTCGCGTCCACCTGGATTGCGGCTGGGTCGACGAAGACTCCCACCCCGAGGTCGGCGCGGTGCTAGTCAGGGCCCTGACCTGGTCCGGGCGGTCCCACTCCCACCTGGAGTGGCTGGCCCTCGAAGGGGTCACGGACGTACGGCCGCTGCTCCGCGCACTGCCCTCGCTGCCCGCCCTGCGCCACCTGGACCTGGACGCTGCGCCCGCAGACGAGCTGCTCAAGAGCATCACCCCCGTCACGGCCCCGGCACTGAGGAGCCTGGGAGTTGTGGCGCGGGAGGAAGCATGTCCCCACGCCTGGATACACGGGGCCGCCGTCAAGGCGACGCTCGCGGAGAACCCCTCGCTTCATATACAGCTCTGGTGCCTCCGTAATATCAAGAAGTGCGAAACCCAGGATTGTGGGGCATGCGTGACAGGCTGCCATAGAGAAGTCAGGTGGGGCGGTGGGGAAAAAATAGGCCTCTACTCGCATGACCCTGACAAGTGTCCCTCACCGGGTGTTCACACTGATGACGCCACCGACTGGCTAAGGTCCTATTTCCACCGTTATGAAGTCGCGTGTACGTGTACGTGGTATCATATTTGACGCATTTCTACATTTGGTTTTCTCTGTTTTCTACTTTAAAATTGTTCCCAGTCATGTTGATTAAAGGGTGAATAAACTACCATCAAGTTCATTTGTTTTACTTCTTTGTCCACTTGTTCCTCGTGCTCATACTCGGGCCGCCCTCGCATCTCACCGCCGCCTCAACGAAACGCTTCACAGGGGACGATTCAACTCCAGAAACCAAGCCGACGCAGCGGCTGCAGTCCGTGATGTTTGTGGGCTGCAGCCCTCCACTAAGTTGGAGGGCCTTCTGACTCTGATCCTGTTAGGGGGCGGAGCCGCGCATTCATCTGGGCGAAAATGTTTGTTCGTTAAAGACTCGGTCACGCCGCGCATTTCCGTCAACGCTGTCGCGGTCCGCGACTCGCGGGGCTCCGGTAGTGATATGCCTGCTGTCTCTCTCCGGGAAGGGGGGGGGGGTGTAATGTAGATAGGTGGCGGCAAGCGGGCGAGAGTAGGAGAAGGCAGATCCTTCGCGCCACTCCGTTGGTCGTTTGGAAACGTGCTGTGGGCTCGCCGGACCTGGTATCAGGGTAGAGAGACTATGAGGAGCCATAACCCCCTACAACTAACCCCAACCCAAAAGAACAAAGTAGTGGATAAGTGCAGCCACAAGTTGCCACTACACCTGTTATTCCGGGCCTGGTTTTGTTGTGGCTGCCCTCCTGAGCGGTATAGTCAGGTCGGGGGACCCATTCGTAGGGCCCAGAGTGCAGGGCAGGGACAGGGCACACACCTCGATTCACATCGTTGTTTTTGCGGTGCGACAGTTGTCTCTGGAAACCCAATTGTGTACACTGTGGATCCGGTCTGCTCACTGCTAGTCATCCTGACAATTTTTGGACAGTCCCCTAAAGACTGTCTCTACCAAAGCGCAAAGTATCCTCACTCTCTATATAGCACAGAGCGGGCCCTCGAGTGTTTAGCTGACCGCTTGATTTTAACTTCACGAAGGAAGGCTAAGTCCACAGAGAGGCTTTGAGGATATGCTGCGTGAAGGCAGTGAAGGTTTTAACTTCACGAAGGAAGGCTAAGTCCACAGAGAGGCTTTGAGGATATGCTGCGTGAAGGCAGTGAAGGATCCGACAGATCTGTCCTTGGAGTGTCGCCCCCTCTCCTTAAGATCCTCCCTGGACTTTTCCTGCCGCAGTCCGTGTTGTCCTGACTCTGACGCCTCGATGACCATTGTCTGTGCAGGGTACGTCGCTCCCATCGCAGTCGCAGTGTGCCCCGCCTGGTCCCAAGATAGTCCGCTCCACGAGGCAGGCCTGCATCCCATCTCACATTCACCGCCCAGGTAAGCCAGCCGACAGTGCATACAAAAGCAGAGTAGTTGCGCGAGGCTTGAAGTTTCGCACCATCACGCAGTTCACGCCTCTCGTGGCTCGATGGCAACTTCCGTGCTGACCCTGGCGAAGCTCCCGGACGACGTGATCGTGATGGTGCTGCAGTACCTGCCGGTAGAGTACGTCCTCGCTTGCCGCCTCGTGTGCAAGCGGCTCTGCGACCTGGCTTTCCACTGGGACGTCTGGCGCCACCGATCGCTCAAGGACGACGACTACTACGCGGGCGCAGTGCTGCACCTGGCCCCGTGCCTCGACACGCTGACAGTCACGGGCCTAGTCCCGACCTTGGCCGTGACCACGACCAGTTGCGCCGTGGCGAGTTTGGAACTGCTTTTGGATTACGCGTCGGCCACCACTGCCGTAGAGTACGCGTTGGCCTTGCGGAACCAGGAGTCCCTCGGGCGCCTCAGGAAACTTTATCTTGACGGGCTGGAATACTATTCGACGCCTGGAAAAGACGTGCTGGTGAGGACGGTAGCGAAGTGTTCTAACCTTGAGTCGCTCGAAGTCAACGGCGACCTGCCCCTTGTCAGCCACCCCGTCGTTAACGGCCCGCCCAAGCCCTCGCTCACTAATTTTCGGTGCGCGGTCAATGAGAACTCAGCATCCTTTGTGAACACCATTCTGGCTGCGCACGCGGCAACCTTGGAGCACGTAAATCTCGGCGCAGGTT
>NW_026268568.1:0-1553 GCF_000697945.3 Frankliniella occidentalis | reverse complement strand
CTCCCTCCCTCCCCCCCCTCTCGCTCTCCCTCTCTCTTGCACTCACTGTGGCACGCCAGGCCGGCCGCGCCCATATCTCTCCTCTCTCGCAGCCCTATATAGTACAATCTATCAAACTCATGTCTCCATAAAGGAAGAGGCCTTAGCGGCGGCGGGCGCGTACCGGCACACACATACACACACATGCATACAACACAATAGCGCTCTCATGGCTCTGTCTTCCGCCTTCCCTTCTCACTTCCTGAAAACCACTGCGGAAAATGTCCGTGACCCTTAATGCAGAAAGTCTTCGAAACCGGATGAAAACGCTGGTTAGTTTAACACATTGGCGGTGCGCAGCGCTGCTCTGTGATGTCGCTCTGCCAATGAAGAAGGCGGCGGCGCAGCGCAGCGCGCAGCTTTTGGGGACGGGAGGTGGGGGGCTGGCCGCGGGTGGAGAAACGACCCCAAGAAATCGGACTAATAAGTAGGGGGGAGGGGGGGCTCCCGCGGAGGTCGAATGGGCCCGAGGGTGGGGTATAGGAGGGGCACCCAGCAGCTCCCCCTCCGCAGGGGGGCCGCACGTAGGGGCTGGGCGGGGTGTGGCCCAAGGCGGGCGGCGCGCGCAGGGAGTCTCTCTCTCTCTCTCTCTCTCGCTCGCTCCCCCTCCCTTTCTCCCTCTCTCTCTCTGCAGCCCGAGTTAACGCTGCAAATATCCCCACCTTTCCCTTCTCCCTCTAAAGGTCGCTCACCTCTCAGCGCGCCCGACTGATCCCTGAACCCGCGGAGCCCCCCGGGGAAAAGCAGAGTTTAAGGACACACCAGGCCCTTTATTTTCTTACCCTCTTTATTTCTTCTTTCACTTCGCCTCCCCCCGTTTTCTTTATTTTACGAACTTCATTAGCTCAGGGAGAGAAATAATTGATGGGAGTCTGTTGTGCATCAGGGGTCGAGGGGGGGGGGGTACCCCCTCGAGGCGCCGGCGGCCGCGGCTGGTCGACCCGAACGTGCTCAAGGAGGTGGTGCCTTAAGCTAATCGCGGGGCCAAAGTCCTCCGACTCGCCCGCCGGAACGGCCGCTAGCCGTCCATTTACACCATCATCGTGATGGTGCACGGCTCCCCGCCCGGAAGCGCCATGTCCATCTCTTCTCCTTCTTGCTTGAACATTTCCGGCCATCATTACCGAGAAACATTTTTTTGTTGAGAATAGCACGCCTTTCTCCTCTCACGCCATTCTCCCCCCGCGCCGCCCTGGCCGCCGCCACAGAGGGCGCTGCTGGTGGTCGAGGATCGCGTGATGATGATGTGCCGAGTAGATCTACCCGTGGCGCGGGGTAGCGCCGCTGCGATTGCGCGGGGTGGGGGGTATCGCCGATGACTGCACTAACCAACACTGCGGTGTTTGCACCCCACCCCTTCCCTTCTGTCTCCACCCCGTCCGCCCCGCCTTTCTCTCTCCCCCCTTCTCCCTTTCTGTCCCGTCGTATGCCGCTACTCTAACGCCGGCGACCTCACGGCCCGCGACCAGCGTGCTCAAACCCGTTCTCCCGTTCGGCACCCCTTCCCCCCCCCC
>NW_026268567.1:11127-11677 GCF_000697945.3 Frankliniella occidentalis | reverse complement strand
CTGCCAGACAGCCCAGCAACGACGCCTACAGCTTCTTCTGGTGCTGCAGGAGGAGGGCAAGATCATGAAGCTGGACCAGCAAGTGGCACTAGAACTCCTACCGCTCTGGAAACTCGGGTGTGAGACAGTCTAACACCAAATGGTGTTAGGCAAAATACCTCACACCAAACGGTGTGAGGCAAACATACCTCACACCAAATAGTGTGAGACCCTCTGTGCCTCATACCATTTGGTATGAGAAAGTATCACTCTATTTGGTGTGAGGCTCAACGAGTCTCACACCATTTGGTGTGAGGCACAACGAGTCTCACACCATTTGGTGTGAGGCACAACTAGTCTCACACCATTTGGTGTGAGGTATGTTTGCCTCACACCGTTTGGTGTGAGGTATTTTTCCTCACACCATTTGGTGTTAGACTGTTGCACACCTGAGTTTCCAGAGCGTCACTGTCACACTCAGTGAAGAAGAACTTAAAAAGGTAACTGTGCCTCATGCCTTAATCTGGCATTATTTTGTAAAAACATCTGATAGCCATAGCAAGTGCAACAT
>NW_026268567.1:10569-11077 GCF_000697945.3 Frankliniella occidentalis | reverse complement strand
ATAGAGGCTCACCAACTTGGTTTTCAAGGCAGTAAATCCAGGATATTTATCAATGTACTTCTTACCAAAGAAAAGAGCTACCTAGCGTACAAGACTAGGCTAGCAGTCAAGAATGCCAACTCCAATCTCAACCTAAACTGCCATGTCTGGGTTGACGATGGTTCGAAGATATGGATTAGGAAGAATGCCCCAGAAGGGAGTACTGCCAAGAAGACACCAAGGGAAGAAGTCAAGTCGCATGAAGACATTGAAAAAGCTATCTCTATCTTGCAACAAAAGTAGTAGGTGAGAGTGATGGAGTGCTTCAACTATTATGTTGAACGCCCACTTATAGAAACAATTAAGCTCACTAGTCACTCTATAAATTGTCTTTACCTTAATGTACGCAGTATTAGAGCTCATGAGAAGCTTGATAAGATCAAGTCGTATCTTGATCAATTTCCCGAAATTGCTATAATTTGCCTCACCGAAACTTGGCTTGAGGAAAATGATCTACAATTCTTTAATA
>NW_026268567.1:10185-10519 GCF_000697945.3 Frankliniella occidentalis | reverse complement strand
AAAAAGATAGCCATTTGTCTGCCAGCCCCAAAAAGTTAGCCGTTTGTCTGCAGCACCAAAAAAGATAGCCTCTTGTACGTAGGGAGGGTCGAACTGCTCATGGATTGTGGTCTCAACCCTGAGTACCTTCATAATAGTCCAGCAGTGCAAAAAGTGACCAAGATATCACAAGAGTTTAGGGCTAAAACTCTTTTGCTCAAACAAAAATTGGAAAGATCACTCAGGCGGAATGGATCTCTTAAACACCTTGCAAAAAAAATCAAGCAGGCCCGCCCTTCCGCCAAACGAAGTTGCCAGCTCCGCTTCGCTCCGCCGGCAACTCTGTTCGGCAGGG
>NW_026268567.1:4850-5350 GCF_000697945.3 Frankliniella occidentalis | reverse complement strand
TTTGCATAAGCCCGCTGGATAGCTTTTTCAAAGCAGAAGGGCGGGCTAAAAAACCGAGTACATGCTGTTTCATAAGCCATCTGAATCACCTGAAGACCTCTGTATACAATTAAGAGGAACCATACTGGGAAGAACTGAGAGCTTCAAATACCTTGGACTTTATCTAGATGAAACCCTCTCCTGGGACAAACATATTGGGAACCTTCTTCCTAAATTGAGAGCTACAAGCAGACTAATCTATCGGCTAAGAAATACCCTCGACTACCAAAAGCTAAAATGCATTTACTTTGCCTACTTCCACTCTCATGTTTCCTACATGTCCAACATTTGGGGTCTAACAAACCAACTACTAGTCAGCAAAGTGAGAGTCTTGCAGAATGGCATTATAAAAACTATGTATGGAGTAGAACGCCTATATCCTACCAACAGATTATATGAAGAGACTAGAATTCCTCCACTGGATGTCATCATGAAAGCAAAACTAGCCACCATCTTAATCA
>NW_026268567.1:0-749 GCF_000697945.3 Frankliniella occidentalis | reverse complement strand
GCCAGGGACGTAACTTGCACGTTCTTGGTTGTGCCGATGTTCCGGTCGTCGTCGGTGCGCTCCGCCTTCCTGTTCGGGTCTTTGTGGTGCGTGGCTTGCGCACGCCCCTCATCCTCGGTCAGTCCTTCATCGCCCGGCATGGTGTCCGTTTCGACCACCGGGCCCAATCGGTGAGACTCGGCCCGAAGTCGCTCCGGGTCTCGTGCGCTGTAGCTCGCGCGCACAAGTACCATCGCGGGATGAGGTCGGTCTCGCCCTCCTCTGACGACCGTCCTGTCCTGCGCCCCGCTACCGCGGTCCATCCCGCTGCCGCCGTCTCCACTCCTGCAGCGCCCGGCCCCTGGGCGAGCCTCGCCCTCGGCGGGCATGTTCTCCAGCCAGCTGGCGCTGAGCCCCCGTCCGAGGAGAAGCTACGACTCTTGCAGCTTGTGCGGGAAGCCCAGGCTGACCTCCTGCAGGCGAGGGTGGCCACCCTCTCGCGTCGAGGAAGTCCAGAAGATTATGGCTGCCGTGGACAACGACGTCCTGCGGTCAACTCCGCGTTCGGGCCGGCCAAAGCGACGCCTCCGGTGCCGTCTGGATTTTTGCCCGGACAGAGCGTCATACCGGCCGCCTCCGTTTCTGGTGCCGCCGAAGTTCCTCCTGCTGCAACTACTGCCTCTGGTGCCGCAGTGTCTCCGTCTGAATGGCCACACGAGTATCTGCAACTCCTGCAACGCTTCGAGATGCTGCAGTCCGCCACCGCCGCG
>NW_026268566.1:8656-9557 GCF_000697945.3 Frankliniella occidentalis | reverse complement strand
GGAGTAACATGGTAGCACAAGATGTATTTGCGTCGGCGGTATAGCGACATGCTATCAGACACATCACCCCACTCTCCCATGCAGGCCGCCCCGGCCCGGCCGGCGAGCAGCAGCAGCAGTATTAGCGGCAGAAAGCCGCGGGCTGCATACGAGAACATGCCTCGTATCCCAATGAGCAGTTATTCGGAGAGTAGATCGATGCGAGTGTGTGTGTGTGTGTGTGTAAGCTGGAACGACTCCTTCCAGTGGACGGCACTCCAGGCCACGGCAGGCTCTGGCAGGGGCGTTCGAGAAGTGCACCCGATAAGTGCTATTGGCCGCATCCCGTCTCTCTCTCTCCTTCTCTCTCTCTCTCTCTCTCTCTCGTTCTTGCTCTTCCCCTCGCACGACACACACGCACACACGTGTAGGAGCCCGGCTGCCAGCGTCGTCGTGTGTTAGTCCTTGTTTTCCGCAGATCGCTTTGCACCGGATATTATGATCAACAGAGTGGCCCCAGCCGGGAGCCCGCTGGCACCCGGGCGCCATGTAGCTCAGCAAAGCGCGAGGGGCTTTTCGTAGTAGCATCCCCATCTCCCCCTCAAATATTGTGTGATGTGTTGTTCTTGATATTAGTAATTGTTTCGTGTACTTTATCATATTGAGTGCGTCTTAACCCTCTTTGAACTTGAACTTGATTACGCTTTGTTGAGTACAATGACCCTAGCAACGCGAGCTCAATCCAGTCATGAAAGTCAAATACACGGAAAATGTCTTAAAGCACGAACCTCTTCGTCGTGTCCGGCTGTGTCACTCACAGAGGGTACTATCGCACCGAGCAAAAGCTGTGCCCTGTACTGCGAAGGAGGGTCAACTACCAAGTGTTTGCCGTAAAAGTAATGCAAAGTCGCAATTGCTACCT
>NW_026268566.1:7018-8290 GCF_000697945.3 Frankliniella occidentalis | reverse complement strand
CTCATATGCGAACCCACACTGGAGAAAAGCCCTTTGAATGTACAGTGTGCCACAAGGCATTTTCTCAAAATGGAAACCTACGCAAACATATGCGAACCCATACTGGAGAAAAGCCTTTTGAGTGTACAGTGTGCCACAAGGCATTTGCAGAAAGTGGAACCCTGCGCAATCATCTGCGAACCCACACTGGAGAGAAGCCCTACGAGTGTTGAATTTGCTTGCAAGCGTTTTTGGGAAGTGGACACCTGCGGTCTCATCTGCGAACCCACGTTGGGGAAAAGCCCTTTTGAATTAAAGTTTGCTACAACGCGTCTTCAGAAAGTGGAAGTTTGGGCAAACATTTGCGAACACACATCAAATATGACAACCCTCGTTTATCAAACCCTTGTATTTAGTTACATGTTTTAGAAATTTGTTTTGAATGTTACGTTAGTCCTATTTTCTACCAGAAGATACGAATGTTCGTGTTTGACATGTCGCAAGGCGACACATTTATTTCAGTGAAAACTTTTGTGTAATAAATAGACTGGTCGTATATAACTTTCCATGCTTTGCAATATTTATATTTTCAAGCTTATCCCATTAAATTGAATGCACATTTTTAAAACCTTTCTGTAAATGAGTTGTAGACGGCGCGTTACCTGGATGATATCCTCACCAAACTTCACACATGCTGGCGTGTTGTTTTTTTTCGTGTACTTTATTATCTTAAGTTGATTGCGCTTTGATTTGAGTTCAATGGTCCTCTCAACGCGAGCGCAATACAGGCATAAAAATCAAGTTCACCAAAGAAAAATGTCTTAAATTTAAGATCACCTTTTTTATGGGGGGGGGGGGGCCGGCCTGTCAGCCAGGATTATGATGTAAGTTAGGCAAACAATTCCCACAAATACACATGGGGGGTTCCAGGTCCATTCGACCCAGCGCAAATCAGCCCTACACCGATTTTTCGAGTCATGGTAAAATTGCATTCCATTAAACAATCGCACCATTGAACAACACTAATTGGCCTGGGAAAAATCTGCTTCAACTATAGCAATTTTTCATGTTCTTGACATTTTGCGGTTCGTATTCAGAATTTTAAAATCTACCTTGGATTACTTGTGGGCCAAAGCAAAAAGGGTTTTTGATTCAGTTTTTGATGCGTTGCCCAGTAGGCAAGGCATCGAAGTAGCCTGAGCCCACGCCACACAGTAGTGAATTTTCTACCAACCGATAATATCGCAGCATTTTGGGCAATAGGGGACTGTAAAATGTAGGAACAATGCAAAT
>NW_026268566.1:4890-5930 GCF_000697945.3 Frankliniella occidentalis | reverse complement strand
CCGCCCCGCCCCCGCGCCGGCCCCCTCGGCGCTGCTGTGAATGGGTCCCGTCGCGGCGCCCGGCGTTGGTGGGCGGGGCCAGGCACAGCAGCGCGTCCTGATGGCGTCCCGGCGCCGCCGCGCGTCCCCGTATACGCGTTTGTCGTCGTCGTCGTCCTGCTGACCGTTTTTATTGGGGGCGCAGCAAAAAGGTCCGGTCGGCGCCATGAGCGACGACGACGCCACGAGCAGCAGCAGCAGCAGCCACTCTCATTAACGCCGGTCCAGATTGCATTTACCAGTACGCGACGCGCCCGTCGTCCGCCTCCCCGACCAGGACGCCGCCGCCGGTCAGTCCGGGCGCGCGCGCGTGCTGCGCCGCGGCGCCGGCAAAAATAATGCGAATCGAGTTGTCTCTCTATCTCAAGGAGAACGGCACTGCCGCCACACTATGGTGTGTCTCGAAGTCGTCATTTCGACGTCGCGTGGACTTTGACTAATTAGAGACCGGCACGCGGAGCGCGCCGCCGCCGCCGCCTCCACCACCCACCGCCGCGGACGCGCGCGGGGGATTTTCACAAAATGGCGCAAATCTGCCGCTTGTCCCGCCCACCACCAAAGCGCTCGGGTCGCTTGTTTTCGGAAGATAAATGCCCCCCGTTTTCCGCGCTACCGCTGTTTTGTTTGTTCTCTTCTCACCCGCACACGATGCGGCGCGCGCGACACAGGGCCCGGGCAGCAGCGCGTCATCCTAGAGGGGCCGTTCAGAAACCACGTGGACTTGGGGGGAGGGGGGGTCGAAATATTATGGGGTTCCAAAAGGCTCAAGGACAGTCATTGGAGTCCATAGACACCTCACGATATTTTTACCCCGTGGTACGGTACTAACATCATGGAATGTCATTGGACTGCAATGACGGTCCTGGGTCCTGGTCCTTTTGGGACCCCATAATATTTTGACCCCAAAGTCTGCATGGTTTCTGAACGGCCCCACACATGGCGGCCGCGGCGCCCGCCCCCCGCCGCCTCTACACGCGCCCCCCTCCGTGGACCACGCGCCC
>NW_026268566.1:0-317 GCF_000697945.3 Frankliniella occidentalis | reverse complement strand
CTACCTCTCCTTAGTTAGGTACGGCGCCGTTCGCATCCGTTCCTCGGGGGCGCCTGTGAAGCGCTCTCATATTTTTGCTGTGACTTTACCCTCAGAGGTAACTGACACTTCTTCAGCCCATCGAGCTGATCCCTACCCTAGACCGTTGGTGGTTTACCTACTCCATGTTCATGGCAAATTATTTTAATCTTACAAACCTTGACGTTTTGAAAATTCACATTGACGTTTTTAATTTTCAGATCGCAGATTGTGAAATTTCAAAACACGTTTGCAATTTTTTTTACAAGTGTTTTAGTTTGTAATTTTACAAACATTGA
>NW_026268565.1:14129-15165 GCF_000697945.3 Frankliniella occidentalis | reverse complement strand
CACCGCCACCTGTTCGCTCGCTTGCTGCCGGCGACGACGCGACGCTGCGAGGGGCGAGTCGTCTGCTCCCCCCCTTCCCCCTCCCTTTAGAACCCCTTGCCGCGCTGTCTCGCTCTTCCTCAGGGTGCCGCCGGCGCACCCCTTCCTCTCTCGCACGAGCCTACCCTCCGCTCGCCCTCACCCCTCGGGTCGGGTCGATATGTGTACTGAAGCGAGCAAGCTCCTTTTGTACTCCGGCCCGTCCCGGCACGACCCCCAATCCCCAACCCCCCAACCCCGGCCAACCCCCAACCCCGGTCCGACCTTAAAAGTGTAAGCACACTAGCACACAACGGGCTTCGTTGCCGGTGCAACAACCCCCGGCGCCGCTCTGACGGCTACATTTGGCTTTTGTTGCACCCGGCGACTCGGAACAGACAGGAACAGGTGATGCAACATCATTATCGCGTTAGATGGGAGCTTGGGTAACTGAGCGCAATGGCATCCCAGAGAATCTTTCTCAGCCGCCTCACCAAAACTTATATACATATTACAATAATGTTTATATTCTGCGGCTAATCAGCAGCTTATTCTATTTTTCTAAATATTATGTTTATTTGAAAACGCGCTAGAATCGGAAATTTTTTGTTCGTGTACTTCGAAGTATTTCGGTAACCTTACAATACCGATCGCGATTGTCCCTTCGCATTACGTACGAATCCAAAAATCATTCATTATTGTGGATATGAAAGGGTGGCGTTCATATTATGAGCACTATTCGTTAGCGAGTTTTTAAGAGTGTTTCCTGTCTCGAAACTGAGCGCATAGGATGAAACAAGAAACAATACAATAAAAACGTTAAAATGGTTGGAATCGGTTGGAATCCGTCTTGCCGAAACAAGTTCCTCTTAATGTCGTCTTAAAAATTCCTCCTGCGGTGGGAGCTCGAATTGTTTCGAGCGGGTGACAACTTTATCGCCTGACCATTTTACTGTTCGACATCGGGAGGCTTCGGCAGGTCGACCGAGGAGTAGTCGGTCCCGTAATAAACGAAGTG
>NW_026268565.1:8235-9064 GCF_000697945.3 Frankliniella occidentalis | reverse complement strand
AACTCGGGGCACGCAGTCAGACCTATAATAGCACTAGGGCTGGATTGGTGGAGGTTGGCAAAAACGGATTGTACAAAAATCTTACAGGTTTTTAAATAGCCGCATGTAAACCCGGTGGGCGACTCACCCCGTACACAATCGTAGCTAGACTAAACCGCGAGCACGCCTAAAGTACTAGATCGTACCCGGTCACGACACGACTGCACGAGTATACATTGTCTGGCTATGGCGCCTTTAGGGTGCAAGCGGGTAGGCAACCCGCCCGCAGGCGTGCATTTCGCGGTGCAGTCCAACAACGGCGGGTGCGGGCCGCACTACTCAGCCTCGTCACCGCTATGGGTGCATCATCTGCCGGAAACGCACTACTACGCGGCGCCCGCGGCCGCGGCTTGGCTTTCTCTCCAAAGTGGGCCCGGGGCCTCATCTCGTCCGCGCGGCGATCATGAGCGCGGGGCCTGCGGGGCCTGCGGGGCGGGGGCGGCGGGGCCCTGCCAAACCTGGCTGCGGGGCAGCTCGGGGGCCCATGGTGGAGCTCATGGCGGCGGCGCGATAGCCAGTCGCGGGGACGCGAGGACGTGCCGCGGTCCATGTGCCTGGCGGGGCGCGGCGGGGCGGCTGGCCACAGACCCCTCTCCTTATTCGCTGCCGGCGACGTGGGCCCCGGGCTGCCGCGGGTCACGGGACCCTGGGGCGCATCAGTCATGCGGCCGTGTGGGTACCTTCCCCGTCGCCCGTAGTCCGTTGGCTTAGAACAAAAATACAGCACGAAATGACTATCTTTTCATACTTTGCACGTTTGTTCTAGGGTCCATTCTGAACGATTTGGCCC
>NW_026268565.1:2895-3320 GCF_000697945.3 Frankliniella occidentalis | reverse complement strand
GCCCCAGGGAGAACAGCGCGACGCCCCTGCAAACCATTCAAGAGTGGTTAACGCAATCCACCCCCTCCCCGCTGTCATCCAAATCACCGAACAGGGCGCCAGTGTGTCTCATCTGTAGTCGACCGGCGTCACGAAAGGAGCCCCTGCACAAAGTCCAGACTGCAGGTCGGGAGACGGTGGGAATGGCGTCGTCTGATTCATCTGGTGACGACTAATAGCCAGCAGCAGGTGGAGACTTGTACTTTAGAGCATGTTTAGGCAATAGAATACGAAACGTGAGAAATATAATGCAGAAAACAGCGGAAAATGGGAATTTTGCGAGGTTTGTCGTGCGGGTTGCCTATTGCCCCTTACGGGCGGCGCCTGCTAGGGAGCCGCGCGACGCCAGCTTCCAAACGCCGTAGCGGGAAAACTATTAGGAGTAC
>NW_026268565.1:367-727 GCF_000697945.3 Frankliniella occidentalis | reverse complement strand
ATATCCATGAAATTCACTAGGAAGAAAGTCCTCAAAACCATATGGGCGAGCCACCCGAGCCACCTAGCAGCTTGGGTAGCCGCGGGACCCGGCGGGACCCATATGGCGTATGTGCGTGAACGCGCCGGGGTGTAGTCAGACTGCCTACCCCTCCGACCGCAGGGCGTACAGCGCCTTACCGGAGGGGGTTAGGCAGGCCCGCAACACTCCGACGCGTGCCCGGTCACACACGGCCGAGCCGCCAGGCGGCGTGTACCCAGCGAATCCGTATGATCCAGTCGACGGAATCCGTCGGAGCGGCTGCGAGCGTCGAGGATTTCGAACACCACGAGGCGGGCAGGAGAAATGTTTTCCCCGCGC
>NW_026268565.1:0-317 GCF_000697945.3 Frankliniella occidentalis | reverse complement strand
TGTTTATGAGAGAGTAACGCTTAGGTCTTCATCGTGGCGTTTCCCTTTCCGCTGTTTGGGCGTTTATCTACGAGCCCTGCTGTCGGGACGAGCCGGGCCTGTGTCCGAGGAGGAGCGAGGCGGCCGGAGGTTTGTGAGGTGCTAATTGCCTGGAGTTTTCTCACTGGCCTCTTAGCTGAGGGGGGCTTTGGGTGGTGTTTGCCGGCCGGCTCTCGGCCCGGGTGAACCGGGTACACGTCAAGGTGTCCGAGGCCAAGCGTTGGGTCAGCGAGACGCTCGCCTCCTACGCCATCCCCAAGGCCGAGGCCACGGACTGG
>NW_026268564.1:10087-10371 GCF_000697945.3 Frankliniella occidentalis | reverse complement strand
ACCTTGTGAACTGTTTTATTCACGGATTGCGGATTTCTGTCAACATGATCCGCTAAACACTGCTAACGCATTTTTATAAAGACCAGTGTGAACAAATTCAGTGTGAACAAATTCAGTGTGAACAAATTTCTTTGGACGACTGGCGTACTGCAAAACGCGTTATAAGCGGGGAATGTTTTATTTTACATAAGAAATCATAGGCTGGGAAACAAATAACTTTTATGAGATTTGAGCCTGCACTTCACGAGAACACGCCCTGTTCCTATGCAAAAACTACGGCATTA
>NW_026268564.1:8073-8806 GCF_000697945.3 Frankliniella occidentalis | reverse complement strand
AGGAGGCAGAGCGGCGCGCTGGCCACACCAACACATCGAGGGAAAGGCGGCCTTCCTAGGCGCTGGCGGGGGAAGACTGAGACTCACCTGAAGGCGAGGACGCACATCTCGTCCACGAGATGGAGCTTGCCCGTCCGGTAGAAGTTGAGGATGGAGGAGAAGGAGCGCGGGTGCCTGTCGAAGAAGAACTCGTTGTCCACGAGCGAGTAGTCGTCGCAGAGCTCCGTGATGGCCTCGTGGGTGTTGCAGTCACGCAAGCGGCCCAGGCGCGTGTGGGGCAGCCGCTCCAGCGTCCGCCACAGCACCTGGGGGCAGAAGGGAGATCAGGCCCCCACTCGACGCCGTTGTACAGCACCCAGACAACCATGTAATTGATACAACTAAATCGGGTTTGTGAGAAATAAAATTTAGTTCCTAAAACCGACCAAAATTTATAGTGCGACCACGCTAGGAAAGAGCCTGAGGGAGCTAGTATTGCTGCAGCGGTGGCTCGCCTATACCTGCTTCCGAGGGTCCATGCGACAGGGTGGGCGAGACCCGAGCAGGTCAATGAGTTGCGGCAGTAGCTGAGGAGGCAGTGGTTAAGAACTGCTTCCATAAGCCAGGCTCTTTCCTAGCGTGGTCCCAGTATAGTAACCCCATTTTTAAATAAATAAAGTCGCACCAATCAAATTAAGTCAGCTAGACTAAATTATTTCATCGCCACAAGATTTTGGTCTCCAGAGCTAAAATT
>NW_026268564.1:3000-3696 GCF_000697945.3 Frankliniella occidentalis | reverse complement strand
ACAGAGTGTACACAAACAAAGAAGCATGTAATTTCTTTGATGAACTTTTGGGGAAACTTTCGGAGTTTTGATGAACTTTAGTGGTGGTAACAGTGGTGATGAAGAGGCCGATCAATGTTTAGAGGCGAATCCCCCTTTGAGTATTTGATGAAGGAAAATACGTTGACGGCGGTTGGAGGTTAATTTGTGTTCTTTTTCGTGGATGTCAATGGACTAGAGGGTGTTTTAGCACCTTGAATAGGTAAAATTCTCGCGCCTCTAAGAGGTGTTTTTCTCGTCTCCAATTTTCACTAAACGTTTACACCACTGATTTCAGCGCCCAAACTACAGCAGTAGTGTCAGCTCCGCCCCCGCCCATCCGTCGACCCTCAAACTTTTTTTTAGGGCCTCGTAAATCTTTCCTTGCTTTAGCGCGACGGGCCGAGAGTGAGTGAGAGAAAGGGAGGGGATGGGGCGAGACGGAAAGAGAGAGGAGAGAAGGGGGGAGAGGAAGAGAGGAAGATGTAGAGGGGCGATCCCGGGAGAATGGAGAGTGTTATTAGCGAGCGAGAGGAAATGGGAACAAAGCTAGCGGAAGTTTAAAGGTTCCCGAAAAAAGAATTAAGACACATTCGATGTGTGTCCTCAATAACGCGAGCCTAGTAGGCAGCCGCTGCTCCCTCTCAAAGGAGCCGTGGTAAAGACGTATGGTAAAGA